>NC_056752.1:21735000-21905000 GCF_018687715.1 Carya illinoinensis
TCATCAAAAAGTTGTCCAACCGATCCCATTTTTTGAGAGACTGACTTTAGGAAGCAACATAGCATCATAGGAAGTCGTGAGAGCTGAAATTTTGAAACTCCTTAATGCTGGAATTATATATGCTATTTCAGATAGTTCATGGGTAAGTCCAGTGCAAGTTGTACCAAAGAAAGGTGGAATGACGGTAGTGAAAAATGACAATAATGAGTTCATTCCTACAAGAACGGTCACGGGATGACGTGTATGCATGGATTACCGCAAGTTGAATAAAGCAACAAGGAAGGATCATTTTCCGCTTCCATTCATTGATCAAATGTTGGATCGATTGGTTAGGTACTCTTACTATTGCTTTTTAGATGGTTATTCAGGGTATAATCAGATTGCCATAGCTCCTGAAGATCAAGAGAAAACGACATTCACATACCCCTATGGAACGTTTGCTTTTAGGAGGATGCCATTTGGATTGTGCAACGCCCCTGCGACATTTCAACGTTGCATGATGGTTATCTTTTCTGATATGGTGGAAGATATAATGGAAGTTTTCATGGATGACTTTTCAGTTTTTGGTACATCTTTTGATCATTGTTTGCATAACTTAGCTCTTATTTTGCAGAGATGTGAAGATAAAAATCTAGTCCTGAACTGGGAGAAGTGTCATTTCATGGTTTAAGAAGGGATCGTGCTTGGCCATAGAGTGTCATCTAAAGGAATTGAGGTGGATCGAATCAGAATTGTAACCATAGAGAAACTACCACCTCCAAAGAATGTGAAGGGAATCAGAAGTTTTCTGGGACATGCGAGATTTTATAGAAAATTTATCAAGGATTTTTCTAAACTCTCTAAACCTTTATGTAATCTTCTTGAGAAAAATTCTGCATTTGACTTTGATGTTGTTTGTTTGCAGGCCTTTAATGCACTCAAGGAGAAACTAATTTCAGCACCAATTGTGATTGTGCCTGATTGGAGTCAACCTTTTGAAATTATGTGCGATGCAAGTGACTTTGCAATTGGAGCAGTGTTGGGGCAAAGGCGAGATAAGTTGTTTAGAGCCATCTATTATGCAAGCCGGACATTGAATGAAGCTCAATTGAATTATACGACAACTGAGAAGGAGATGCTTGCTGTGGTGTTTGCTTGTGATAAATTTCGGCCTTACCTCATTGGTACAAAGGTGATAGTGTTCACTGATCATGCAGCACTTCGCTATTTGTTTGGCAAGAAGGATGCTAAGCCGAGGCTAATTCGTTGGATCCTCCTTCTTCAAGAATTTGATTTGGAGATTCGAGATAAGAAAGGAAGTGAAAATTTAGCGGCTGACCATCTCTCTCGGTTAAAGCAAGAGGAAGAAAGACCAGATTCAGTGGTCCAAGAGGCATTCCCTGATGAGCAGTTGTTTGCATGTGAGATCAAGCTTCCGTGGTATGCTGATATTGTTAACTACCTAGCTTGTAAAGTTTTACCACCTGATCTTACTTACCATCAACGTAAGAAGTTTTTGCATGATGTGAATTATTATCTTTGGGATGAGCTTTTGTTGTTCAAAAGATGCCCTGATCAAATCATTAGAAGATGTGTGCCAGAAGAAGAGATGCAAGACATCCTCCATCATTGCCATTCCTCATCATATGGAGGACACTTTGGAGCCACCCGTACAGCAGCTAAGGTGATTCAAAGTGGGTTCTTTTGGCCTTCTATTTTTCGTGATAGTTACACTTTGGTGAAAACTTGTGACCGGTGCCAACGTATGAGAAATATTTCAAGGCATCATGAGCTACCACTGAAAGGTATCTTAGAAGTTGAGTTGTTTGATTTTTAGGGAATAGATTTTATGGGGCCTTTTCCTCCTTCTTTTGGTTTTGCTTATATCTTATTAGCAGTTGACTATGTGTTAAAATGGGTGGAAGTAATTGCTACAACAACAAATGATGCAAAGGTAGTGCTCAAATTTCTGTACAAGAATATATTCACAAGATTTGGCACTCCACGAGCTATTATTAGTGATGAAGGGACTCACTTTTGCAACAAGTTGTTTGATAATCTTCTTTTTAAATATGGTGTAAAACACAAGATATCACTTGCTTACCATCCTCAAACTAATGGCCAAGCTGAAATTTCAAATAGAGAAATCAAGAACATCCTTGAAAAGACGGTCAAAACCAATAGAAAGGATTGGGCAAAGAAGCTTGATGATGCTTTGTGGGCATACCGTACAGCCTTTAAAACACCTATCGGGATGTCTCCATACCGATTAGTGTTTGGAAAGGCATGTCATCTTCCTGTGGAGTTGGAGCATAGAGCTTATTGGGCTGTAAAAAAGTTTAACTTTGATTTGAAGGCAGCAGGTGAAAAGTGACTTCTTCAATTGAATGAGATGGAAGAGTTCTGGAATGATGCATATGAAAAATGCAAAGATCTATAAAGAAAGGACGAAGAAGTGGCATGACAAATAGATTCTTAGGCGAGAGTTTGCACCAGGACAACAAGTTTTACTCTTCAATTCACGACTCAAACACTTTCAGGAAAGTTAAAATCAAGATGGACAGGTCCTTATACAATTCATGAAGTTTTATCTTTTGGAGCAGTAGATTTGAAGGACAAGACAGGGAATATTTTCAGAGTTAATGGTCAGAGATTGAAGCATTACTGTGGAGAACAAACGGAGAGGAACTATGCATTTATTCCTCTTGGAGATCCTAATTGATGATGATTGAAAAGTCTGGCTGTAGACTTTAAAACAAGCGCTTATGGGAGGCAACCCATAGATCTATCTTTCATTCTTTCATTAATTTTATTATCTTTATTTATTTAGTTTTAATAATTTGGTTTTTGATGCAGATTTATTTAGCATGAATAAAGAGCTGAAAAAAATTTTAAACTACGGAAGATTCATCATGAAATCAGGGAAGTTCCTTTTATTTCTTCAATCCTTTTTACTTCTGCATTACAATGAGGACATTGTTTAGTTTAAGTTTGGGGGTGTAAACTCCTATAGTCATTTGATCGTTTTGTCTTCTAAGTCTTGGGTTGTTTGATTCTCTTACCAAGCATGCAGTGGAGTAAGATTTAATTCTCTATGATTCTGAAATTTGTGATTGAAAATGGTTTTGAGAAAAATGTTCAAAAATTTCTTTTATGTCAAGTGGAGTTTTGTGGGTACTTTGGTTTAAATCTTTGACCTTGAACATAATTGAGGACATAGTCGTTTTTCTCTTATTCCATTTTGCTTATGAAGAGAAGAAGTTGAATTAATTGAAAGAGGGAAGTTCGATTTTGCTTTGCTCTAGAATCCGTTGATGGGTCCTTGATACGAAATCCTAGTTGAGACCAAATATCAGAGAAATGATCTAGGCATTTCTTTGGCATAACCAAAAAGCTTTCCCAGTCGTCCTAAATATCATGCCATCATTACATGGTGTGTTTCCATAGTCAACCCCCTTGAACCTTCATAAGCCTTTATTTATTCTTTGAACTAAATAAACCATGCCCGCTCTAAGCCTGAAAAACAATGAATCTACTTTTGATAGTTTGAGAAAATACTTTGGTGAAGAGTTACATTTAAAAGAGAAAATTTATTTCATGATGAACTGTATTATATTTGCTCTGATTGATCAAAGAAGAAGAAGAAGAAAGAAGAAGAAAGATAGTAAAAAAAAGAAAAAGAAAAAGAAAAAGAAGTCACTAAGCGGAGTATGTATCACCTCAGATTTTGTTAAAGGAATTGTTGGTATTGCTCCAGTAATTACAGCAACAATAATGCCACAAGTATGAGCATATTGCCAAGAAAGAGCTATGATTTGAATCATGTGGGTATCTCTTTTAATGTTCTTTTCACTAAGTATTTTTCCAGTTTGCTTTTATTTTCCATATCCAGTTCTTTCTTAACCCTCACCCTATGGCCTATCATTACAACCTTATTAAAGACCTTTTGATCTCTGATTTTGGTGTTGACTACATTAGTGGAGAAGATTTCTGAAAATTGGACTTATGGGGTTAAGTTTTAAGAGAATTCTTCTGATTTTGGTTGTTCTACTTTTATCTGAGTTTGCAGGTGGTTTGAGGCTAAATTGACTATAGCACACACACACTCAAGGTCTTAACTTTAAGTTGAAGTAAACACCTAACTCTTGCTTGACAAATTGCAAAATTTTTGATTGATTTTCTTGCTATCTTTGATGTTAAAAGAGTAAGATACTAGTGATGAAATTTAAATTCATAAAAGCTTGGTGAGTGATGATACTTCTCTTTGGGGTCGAGTTGATATTGCCTAAACTATCATTTGCTTTTCTTTTTGTTTGAGGACAAACAAAGTTGTAAGTTTGGGGGTATTTGATGACTTGCAAAATTTCGTATTGCAGATTTACAAGATCGCTCGAGCGGAAGCTTTTAGCCGCTTGAGCGAATTCAGGCAGATTCAAACGCTCGACTGCCGCTCGACAGTGAGCTCGAGCGGGTTGGAGGAAAACAAAGATCGCTCGAGCGGAGGCTTTTGGCCGCTCGAACGAAGTCAGGCAGAGTTGAACGCTCGATGTGCGCTCGACAAGCCGCTCGAGCGAATTTAGGCAGAGTCGAACGCTCGATTCTCGCTCGACACCCCGCTCGAGCGAACATCGTATTTTGACAGATCAAGGGTTTTCCGCCGTCACACCATATAAAAGTGATTTTTCACTCTATGACCGTACCTTTTGACTGGAGAATACTTTTTGAGACAGAAAAACATAGCTAGAAGGATTCAAATCATCTGTTTTGGAGATGGAATTCCATATATTGCACGTACATTGGAATCATACACGAGCACAGACGAGAGAAAAGCATTGAAACATTTCCTTGAGTTTTTGAAGACGAGTTGCGGCTGCGAGGAGTATTTTTTAGCGTTTATTTTCTTCCAATATTCTCAGAACAATTATGGTGAATTCGTTTATGTTGAATTCCCTTTCTAGCATGAGCTAAATTTTATTTATTTTAGGAAAACGATATAACCTAGCTCCGAACTATGCTTGATTGTCTATGCTAATTTAAGGCAATTCTCTCTTTGTTTATCTGATTTATTCTGAGTTTATTGCTTCTAATTAACTGGCCATTGATTAGATGATATTTAATCTTGTGATTTGCTATCAAAAGAGGGAATCATAGGGTAGATCTTGAATATTTCAGCATAGGTAAGTATAGAGATCAAAAGACTTGTATGAACCTATGTAGTAATTAAATCATTAGTCGTATTACTTTCTTGATTATTTAATTTGCATATTCTTGTGTGAATTGATGAATAAGAATAATTTCCAATTGACTATCGAAAGAGGCTGTTGGATGAATTAGATATTTGCTAATGAACAAAAAGAATTAAATTAAATTAGCTGGATGAGAAAAGCATAGTGAATAATTAGGTAAAATCGATTTCCTAGAAGTTTTCTTTCCCATTAATTTAATCTTTGAACGTTAGTTTTATTTCCTTTGTGTATTTCTCTTTGAGTTGATCTTAGTTTAATTTGTAACTACAAAAATCTTAGTGATTCCTCTAAATAAAATCAAGATTATGGAAGGTCTTACGGAAGGTCATCAAGTGTCATCAAAATAAATCATCCATCCTCAAAAGATCTTACGGAAGGTCCCCAGAGTTCCATCCTCTGTTAGACTCAAGAAGACTCCCCTGGTCTTTCGGGGATCCAGTTCTAGTAATCCCAACTCAGCAGCAACCTTCTTTGCCTCTAAAGTAAAGTCTCGGGCTTGCTTAAGATACCTCGACATGAAATTAATATTATCCTTAAACGTCAAGATTTGCTTAGGATCTAGGGACGAAATCTTGACATTTGACTCATTAAGGGTTGGTAAGAGTTTCTTGAGTCACTGAGCTATTCAAGGTCCGCCGACTATACTTCGTTGACCCAGGCGTTACCATCCATTTTAGACACTCTTGAGTGGATAGAGGAGTTCCACTAGGGCAATTCACCATCCTAGCATTTGGGGTCGTGATAAAACTTTAAAAGACTTTTTTTCTTTTGAAAAGTTCACAAAACCCAATGCATATGACATGGATTATGAAACTTTGTGCTTTCATGAGACACATGCAAATGCCAAAACTTTATCATGACCATATAGCAAGTAATCATGCACATCCATGTTCTTATTCATAAATTCTAAGACATTGATTACAAACAAGAGGTGAGCATACAAAACTCCACATACATCATGCAATGGCCGAATCACATCAAACACTATCATGCAAGAGAATTAATTTCATGCCTTCAAAACTTTAATAAAAACAAGCTAACCCCTTCATCTATGGTTATGGCCGAAACCTCCTAGTCTTAAAAACATGTTACATCCATTTTTATGAACTTAGAATATTTTAAAATGATTAACAAAACTTTATCTATAATTTCTCATATATAGCCGAAACTTACAAGGGAGCATGCTTAGGAAAAACAAGCATTTCCTTGAGTTTAATCCTTTAAAAGATTAGAATATGAATATTTTAAACATCATGAAAAAAATGAAACCCTAATCATGGCCTTCCACTTCCTTTTTATAACATAAAATAACAACAATGAACACCATGTATGGCTGAATATATGAATAAGTATATTCATCGAAGAACAATCATTTTCTCGGTTAGCATCTTATAAGAGACTCAATAGTACAAAAACCTTCATAAGTATAGAGAAAATCATGCAAATACGAAACACTAACATGGTCTTTCCTTCCTTACTCATGATATAAGCTAACACAATGACGACTTCAATCATAAGTTGAACATTCATACAATGGATCTGATTATAACATATAGAAGAACACCATTTCATCAAGCAAAATCGTGCAACCAAACAACAAGTAAGTTTACATTGCATATACATAAAATATCAAGTACAAGTTAGAAGTTTACTTACAAAAATCCACAATCGATAAATAAGCAAACTGAAAATATAAATACAAAACCATTAGGTTTGGTTTGTGTAAAACCCTAACCCATGTGTGTATGTGTAAGTTTATGGCATCTAGCCCAAGGAAAAACTTCCAATATTTTGGACCTCCACTCTTCAAATTCGTAACTTTCATCAACTAAAACCCTAAACCCATGTGTGTCTAGGTGTGAGTTCATAAGGAAAACTTCTCAAAATATGAGCTAACTTCTTCTAGCTCAAATGTGTGTGTGTGTGAGGGCATGAGTTCATAATGAACTTGCTAAGAACCAAAACATGCATCTCAAGACCGTGTGTGTGTATGTGAAATGGAAATGTGGTTTTGGCTTCATACCTTCTATGATTCTTTCCTTAGAAGTATCTTCTAGCCTTGTTTTCCCTCAAAATGATATTTGAAAGAGAAGTGAGTAACATGAATAGTGTTTGGATGGTGAGAAAGTGATGGAAAGTGGAGAGAAAGGTGGTGGCTGAATACTTCACAAGAAAATCCTCCAAATGACTAAAAAGATGGGGTTTTCGACACCCCCATCTTTTTACAATACAAAAAGCTTCTTGCACAAGCCAAGCTCATTTGCATGGATGCCAAGTGGCATGTCAACCTAAGCCTCTTCCCCTTCCTTATCATTTGAGTGTGTTGGAAATACAATAGCACTTTTGGACAAGTGGCGTCTCTTCCTCTAAAACCGAAACCCCATTCCATTTTTACCCTTCATCTCGTGTCTTGGTTCAATGAACCTTTTGGCAATTTGGTCTTTTTTCTAACTAAGATCTTCCTCAATCTCTTACATGTTTGCATGTGTGCCAAGTGGCATGTGAAAGTGTGGGTGTGTGCATGGTGGCTGAAATTTCCATCTCTTCCCAAGGAGATCTTCTTCCACCAATGTCTTGGACATTGTGTGATTGATCACAAAATGCACCAAAACCCTTGCCCTAATCGTTCACCTCAAGGGATCATTTCCAAGATTCTTTCTAGAAACCCTAGAAGGTGTGTAGCCCCTTTTCCCAACAAGATCTTGTCTTTCCCAAGAGAACTCTTCACCTTTCCTATTTGCATATATGACACATGGCAAGAACCAAATCACTTCCCTCTATGGTTGCCGTGCATGCACCTTTGTGCTTCCCTCAAATTCCAAATTTTCATGTCCCTTTGTCTTCCTTCTTTGCATGCATGACACATGGAAAAACCAAATCATTTCCCTTAGGGTAGGCGTGTATGCCCTAATTCCATGGGCTTCAAACCTAGATCTTACTACAATGCCGAAATCCACTTAGGCTTGGGCCTTCCTCAATGCCTTATATGCCTTCCAATCCAACCAAATAGTCTCAAAGGATTATTCCTCCTCTCTTGACCCAATTTATCAATACATAATAAAATGAATAAAAGCTTAGCAAAAATATTGGTTGTCACAGATGCCGAACCTACATACAGCATTCTTTCATACGAAACATGTGATGTTGCTCGCCATGATTGTCGCCAGCACCTCAACCTCTACCCACTTGGTGAGGTAGTCTATCGCAACCACAATTAACTTCACTCCCATTTTGCCTTAGGGGAGGGGGCCTACCGGTCGACCCCCCACGGGTGAAGGGGCTAGGGCTAGGTGATCGACGTCAATTCTTCCGACGGGCGATGAGGGACCTTGGAATATTCTTGGCACTTTGTCATCTCCACACATATTCCTTGGCATTCTTTAGGGCACGTGGTTAGTAATACCCTGCATGCATTACTTTACCACTTTTCCTCCAGAGTGGATGCAGCAGATTCCCTCGTGTAATTCTGCTAACACGTATTGGGCCTCCTCGAACAAGATACACCTCAGGAGGGTCTTGGAGTATCCCCTCCGATACAAAATGCCATCAACTATGGTGTATTATGCTGCTTGGTTCCTGATCTTTCTAGCTCCCCACTTGTTGTTGGGTACTTCGTTGGCGTCCAAATATTTGATTCTGTTTGAGGCCCATTTTGGCGCTCATGGCTTGATCTCCATCGCTTCGATCCCCACGACGGATATCTCAACGATCCTAAATATTGTTGGTTCTGGGAGTGGGGCATTATCTTGCCTAGAGGCCGCTCTTGCAAGCCTGTCCACCCTGTAGTTCTTGGCCCTCAGAATTTGTTAAATTTGGAAATACTTGAAGCAAGAGCGCTCGGACTCTATCAGCGTTAGGTACTTTTTTAGCTTCTCGCTCTTTGCCACAAACTCCCCTTAGACTCAGCTAACCACCATCTGGGAGTCGGCTCGTATGTCCTTAGTGAGGACTTTGACTGGGTGGGCTTGGAAATACGAGCAAAGCTTCTGAGTGGTCACTATCAAGGCGAAAGTGAGCCACCTGTAAGGAGATAGATAGGTACAAGATAAGACCTCCCTGCACCTAGGCTGGTTGAGCAATGGAAGGCTAGTGATGTACTTTTTGAGGGCATTGAATGCTTGGTTGCTGTCTTCATCCCAGTTTTGGGCCTTTCATAGCACTTTGAAAAAGGGGATTCATTTATCAGTGGATCTTGACACAAGCGATTGAGGGCCACCACTCAGCCCGCGAGCTTTTAAACATCGTTTATGCTTCGAGGGGCAGGCAAATTGAGCATAGCTCCCACCTTCTTTGAGTTGGCTTCAATTCCTCGCTTTGAAACCATGAAACCTAGGAACTTCCCAGAGCCTATGCCGAAAGCACACTTTGCAGGTTTCAGCTTCATCTGGTATTGCCTCAATACCGTGAAGGCTTCTCAGAGGTCATCCAAGTGCTGCTCTATGTTTCCACTTTTAACCAGCAAGTTGTGCACGTACACTTCCATATTATTCCCAATTTGGTCCTTGAACATGCGGTTGACTAACCATTGGTAGGTGGCCCATGCATTCTTCAACCCAAAAGGCATGGCTAAGTAACAGTATAGCCCCCAATCTGTGATTAACAATTTCTTCTCCTCGTTGTCCGGGTTAATGCAGGTTTGCTTGTACCCGGAGTAGGCGTCCATGAAGCTTAGCATGCAATGAACCGCTGTCGAGTCAACGATCAAGTCGATGCGAGGAAGCGAGAAGCTATCCTTTGGACATGCCTTATTTAGGTCGATAAAATCCATGCACATCCTCCACTTGCTGCTTGGCCTCTTTAACAGCACCACATTGGATAGCCAGTCCTGGTAGTGAGCCTCTTGTATAAATCTTGTCATAAGTAACCAGTTAACCTCTGCAGCAATAGCGGTGTTCTTCTTTGTGTTGAAGCTTCTGCATTTTTGCCTCACCCCCTTGGCCTTGGGGTCCACACTCAAATGATGCTGCATGATCTCTAGGTCAATTCATGTCTTCGTGACTCCTAGTGAATACGTCTTGGTGCTCCACAAGGAGCTGCTGCATATAGTCTTGCATCTCGAGGATCATCCAGGTGCCAATCCTGGTGGTGGCTTATGGATGGCTTGGATCCAGTGAGACCAGCTCTAGCAGCTTGTTTGGCTCCACCTTCCTAAGCGCATGCTTCTCTCCAACCTCGCCGTCTGCTAGGGTGCATTCGAGTGGGGGTGGGATGACGCTCTGCACGTTTTCTCCTTTCCCCACGATGCTGGCTCCCCCTCCAGTCTTACCAGAGCTTGCACACTCATTTGCCACCGCCCTATCTTTCAACCCAGTGGTGGTTCCATCAGGCGCCTCCTTCTCCTTCCCTCGTTGCTGCTCCATTTCTACGACCGTTGCTCCAATGTTTATCAATGTCGTTGCCTTGTTCTGTCCCCAAGTCATCTAAGAACAGTTCCTTGCAGGCATGCGAAAGACATGTAAAGTTTGTAGAGATCACAAACGGCGCTACTGTTAATGTCATGTTTCGCACATTTTTAGGCTGGGCTCTCAGTAATTTGAGTCTTCGATCTTGAGCTTACGAATACAAAGAAAACTCCTTGAGACAGGGTTCGTGGTGGTTGTTGGGAAGTCTTCGATGCCAAAGTCAATCTCGTCCTAGAGTTTAGTACAAGTATATAGAGAGTTTATAGTACCTGAAAATCATCTTATATATCTAATTTCTGGGAATCAATTACCCATTCTCTATGTTAGAGGTACATGTCACTTCAACTATGTCCTTAGTCAGATGTAATAAATTTGGCATGGCTTTATGTTCCATCTGCCTTATAGCAGGTGTGCTACGTCAGATTCCCCTTACCTCCTTATTTGTTATTAGAGGACCAAGGATTTCTCGTGTTTACCGCTCGTCCGTTTGTTCAAACCTTTTAGGGCTAGGTAGCTTAGGGGGGAGCCAAGACAACGCGTCTCTTGTTTTCTTTCTTCTAAGGTCGGGGGCTCTATGGGCCGAGGGGTTGCTTGGCCTGCCTAGGCTCCTCATATTTGGGCCCGCACTCTTGGCCCTAAGGCCCAAGGGGGAAAAATCCCCTTAAAATACCCTTACTACCCTACTACTACTTGTTTCCTACCCAAGCTTATGTGACCTTATTTTTTTCTTCTTCTGTTGTGTCTTATGCCATTGATCTTATATTCTAAATAAAATAAACTAAAATAGCCTTGCAATATTATGACATAATTCACTCCATTTTACTTGAAACGAATGGTATTTTATTTAGTATGAAACAGTGCATTTTAATCATTCCACATCATGTTGTCAAATAAAACACAAAATAATTTAAAAAATCCTTAGTCATTTGTTTTTTAAAGTAGAAATTACTCTGTAATTGACTGTTTTGCAACTCCTTTTCAATGTTGTAATACCCTCTAGTTGGTCCTGACTACCCCTGTTTGACAATTATGCGGACTGATTTCAGTGTTGTGCCATCATTGATGTTAGCCCCATGATATAATGATGCTAGTTTTTACTTACTTTCCAGGTGTCAACAATTTACATATAATTTTTTTTTTTTTCCAAGACATAATATTTGTGGAGTAGCCAGCAATGCAATAAAAAATTACACTTTTGGGAGAAGAGTTAACAATGATAGATAAAAAAGTAAAACCACCAAACCATTGTGCAACGGCATGTGGAAAGAAGAGTCTACTGAAAGAAGTGAGAGTGAGAAAGTGCAGATAAGTTCATCCCAAGTTCAGTGAGTCCATGTAATCTCATGCCTTTTGATCTCTTGAGAAAATGGGAGTACCAATGCGCAGAAAGTTTTGGTTGCCTTTTTAAATCAGGATCATCCAAGTCAACAAAGTATAGGCCATATCCGGATTCCAAGCCATCCAACAACTCGAATAAATCCAACAAGGACCATATAAAATAGCCCTTTGTATTTGATCCATTCCTTCCAAAATAAAAAATAAAAAAATAAATTAAAGAACAATGGGTAAAGAGGAGAAAGAAAGGAACCAAAAAGAGTTAAAAGCAAAAAATTAATGAAATGACACAATTACGTTGATTATTATAAACTAAGTTGTAAAATAGTTGTAGATGTGTATTATTATCCAGTGTGAGGTTTGTGAGGTCTATACACGTACCTCAATGCATCAAGCAAACTCCCAATGTATGCATGCAAATATTCCACCCTTGGCCAGTCTTCCAATGTCAAATTACGTACCATACGGTCACCTACACAGATATGCCATGCCACATTTATTAATTTAGATTGTAACTCTAAGTTGACAGTAAATTGTGCTTACATCGAATAGGTTGGAAATGCTATGACACACTACCACTTGTTCCAACGGTAACCTAAAGGGAAAAAATAAATAAACTCACTCGATCGTGGATATCACGCATTAATCATGGTTTGGGATGAAACCTGATACTCAACGGCAAATAAGAATACTTACTTTAACCATAAAACCACAGCAAAAGATTAATTTCAGTTTACTGTATTCTTTAGTTTTGGTTTTTTAAGGCTTTCACTTAAGATTTTTCAACTTTGCTAGCTTTTTCAAGGGGTTTAATTGTCATTTTACATACTCCCCATTATAAAATAGCTAAAGTTTGTGAAGAGCAATTTGACGAGAGATATCTAAGATGGCTTTTATACCGTGGGAAGTGGTTTGAAAAAGGATTAGGTCCCAGAAATTAATTCAGTATTTTTTTTAATTAGATTTAATAAATAATTTTTTGTCATTATATAGTTTGTCTATTTTATTTTTCCATTTACGTATATCTATAAAACAATATAAAAAGAAAAAACATCTAAACCCTGTTCAGTGGATGTCTTAACATATTGGTGTAAGGAGAGAGAGAGAGAGAGAGAGAGAGAGAGAGAGACCATTTTCATGGATGTAAACAGGAGGGTTGCCATAAACTCTCTTGATATACTCCAGCAGTTCTTGCAGGCCCCAGGCTACAATTGGAAACTGTGTAAAACAATATGGTTACTAACTATGTAGTACTGAACAATTACATAATTAGTAAAAGAGCTCTATAATTTTTTGTTTAAAGGCTTACCTCAAATCTGGATGTATCATTTCCGAAGCCTGCAACAAGAATTTAAAACAAAAAATAAAAAATAAAATATATAGTGAGCTGAACATTTTGTAGAGCACTGTAAAGAAACTTTCAGAATCAACCACGGATTAGCACAGCTCACTTGGTAAGCTCACTCATGCCGAGAAAAAAGAATTGCATTCTATGTAAAGAAAAATTATTATATATTCCTGGGATACTCCCATCTTATCGCAGCATACCATATAATTAAAATTCAAGCATCAATTTTTATTGACATATCATCCTGTGATAGGATGGGAATATCACGGGTATCCATACTAGAGAAGTGCCTAATCATTACTCCTAGTGAAGCTAGTCTCAATCCTGCATCTAGTATAATCTGTATATATTAACAACATACTTGAAAGTTCTACCGCCATGTCTGTATGAAAATCTCTCTCTTTGATTTTCAGGCTACTGGAGCTGTCCTTGGCATACAAAGTTGAGTAATGGTTCACTCCAAGGAAGTCAAATGAACCCTTGATCCAAATGGATTCAGCAGTGGTGAAGACCGGCATTCTTGAGCCCACATTCTTTCTCATGGCATCGGGATATTCTCCAAACACCAAAGGATCTACAATCCTACAGTCAAAATGACAAACATATATATGACGCTAAAAACCAAAATTATAAGTTTAGAGTCAGCTCTCTACAATACACAATACACTTATGAAAGGGAATGACAGAAGACACCGGATAATGCATGAACCGCGTTTAGCTTTCTTACCAGCCAAAGAAGAAGTCCTTGGCTCTTTGAGCGGCAATTTTATCGTCTAAGCTGTTTGTAAGAGGAACGAACCAATAACCAAGGACATTGATCCCTATAAATCCCTGCTGCTTCTCCTGCAGGGACCAAAGTTTCTCTAGATCAATAACATATATGCAATTAAGCTGATGGCCGAAATATATAGGTATATTTAGTTATTTATTTTATCATTAATAATGACAAAACAAAAGACAGATGGAGTTAATTAAATCATGTAAATAAGCTTGAGAAGAATCATTTGGCTTTTAGTTGACGAGATTAACACATACATACAATAATTTCTCTTTGCTTGACATGGATAAAAAAGGGGCCATGTCCAGTACATATATAATATGAACAGCTTAATTCATAATAATACCTGATACATGTTCTTGTACAATCTAGCAGCGGATGCATGTGCCAACAATATATGATGAGCTGCCAAGTATGGTTCTGTTGAGGAGTTGCCTCTAGAACAGTTTAGCCCAAATCGAGATGGTGATGAACATCTCTGAGGAGGTAAAATACCAGCATCGTAACCTCCCATTACAAACACATTGGCCTCGTTAAAAGTAGTCCAATATGGAACCCTGTCACCAAATTTCCTGAAGCACACATCCGCATATGCTTCAAAGTCTTCCCTGCATTCACATCTGGATTATTCAGTACTCACATTCTTTGCTTTGTTTGGTGCTTTGTGCAGCAACGTACTCTGCACCAATATTATTTTTTCTTTTTCCTTTTGCATGTCATCATAAAGTATATTTTGCACCCTTAAACTATTATGGATTTTGCATTTTGCTCACAAAACTAATATTTTCCACCTTCTATTAACATCCCAACTTCAAGATTGTGTCATTTCATCTTCTTTTCATTTAATTAGCTGTTAGAATTTATCGAGGGAGCAAAGGTTACAATGTGTCAAGTTTTAGTTATTTGGAATGTAAAGAGCAAAATCTTAAATATGTAAAAAGTGAAAATGATCAACTTTTCCTTTTTTATTCTTTTGTTATAAATAGTCAGTGAATATATAAAAAATTTGAGGTCCAAAAACAGGGGGTGGGGACTAACACATATCCCACCACAACAAATCCAGTGCAAATGATAAAAATTAAAATAATGAGAAATGATACTAATAAATTGGTTCAGACCCATGTTCATTCACTTATAAGGCTAGAAGAAACGTGTTTGTAATGAATCCCAATTGGTGGACTAGGACTATCATATTGGTTTCAAAGGATAACAAATGATTGTCCCAGGCATATAACGACTTATTTTCTAAGCTCACACCACCTAAAAGCTGTATTACTGTTGTAAATGCATTTAATTCATTTTTGATAAGCAACATATTTCGACTTTGGTGCTTTGCAATTGGGAGAGCATCAGCCTTAGCACTTTGCAATTAAGCACGCTTTTACTGATCACACTACGGGTGAGGCGACAACATGACTACTACATACATCTTCAGCAAAAGAAATACATCCTGTGTATTTCGACTGTCTATTTTTTTTTATTCTACTAATAAAAATTCTTTTACGCATCAAAACAAGAATTTAGAGGGAGGGAAAAATCGGGTTATGGTTAGGAGGTTTTTTTCACTGCATGGGCAAGAGAGAAATTATTTATTTTAAGTTGCCTATATATGTGAAAATAAGTTGATTAAGAAGATAAGATTTGAGAATCATACACACTCTTTCGGCTAATCCATCCTCCATACTCGTCTTCCAGTGTTTGAGGAAGATCATTGTGGTGTAACGTAACATGTGGTTGTATTCCTGCTTAATCATAAAATGAACAATCTTAGAAATACTAATTTTTATCTACTCATACAAATTTTCTTTTTTGAAAAAATAAATCACTAAAATCATATATATACATATATATATATATATATATGATGGAAATTGGCTTCAACCATGACTGATTAGTTCATTGATGAGATTGTTGTAATACTGTAAACCCTTTGGATTGATAGTTCCTCTTCCATCTGAAAGAAAGAACATTCACAATCAGAAATGACTTATTTCTTGTATGCATGCTTACCAGTATTGATGAGTCCATGAGAGTAGTTGCGTGATCATACTTGGTAAAAGCCTAGACCAAGATATGGAAAACCTGTAAGCTTCTAACCCTGTGTCCCCCATAAGCTGGACATCCTCCTGCAATAGTTAAATTTGTTGTAAGCATATTCATACATGTGTCCCCCTAGAGTTTTATAAAACTTGTTGTGGGTGAGATAGAAACGTGCGTAAAGTGAGTTTTACTACATTTCTTATTGCACGTTTGAGTCTCCCGATTAACACTAAATGCCCATTAATACACGTGATGTGAGATCCAATTTTGTGTTCATCTCTCTCTCTAGATTCTTGGGTTTTATACATGTTTTGGTAAAGATGGTTTTGATCTCCAGTTCTCTACTTTTTCATCTAAAATGAAAAATTTTTCCCAACTTCTTCCCAAAAAGACAACACATATCATCTCAACTTATTTTACTTTTCCATTATAAGTATATTTTTTTTATCAGTAATTTTCCATTATAAGTATATTATTTATTACTAGTATAAAAAGCATATCAATGTTTTTAAAAAAAAAAGGAAAGAAAAAAAGAGAGGCAGCCTCAAAATCACAGCGACCACCAACGGCAGATTTAGAAATTGATCTTTGGGGGGCGAATTACTGTTAAAATATTAAAAATTTTTGTACACATTTTCAGATGTAGGTTGTAATATATATATATATATATATATAAATAAATATAATAAAAAATATAATAAACATAATTTGAAGTAAAAAAAATATTATCAGTATATGTATCAGTTAGAGATTTATGATGTAAAATAACTAAAGCTCGATAAGAGTTGAAGAAAAATGTAAAGAACGAACGTGAAAAGAAAAGTAGTGTAAGAAAGATAAAGTATCAATAGATAAGAAAAAGTTTGAAGGAGGCCAAAGAAGAATAGACGTACACAATCAATAAAAATGCAAAACCAGGTTTTCTGGTCCCGCCCCTGCTTGTAAGAAAGGGTAATTTTGTAGACTGACCTTATATTTATGATATCCATCACATGCTGTGTCTCCAGTGGCCCCATGCATATTCCCTGAAATGAGTTGGGCAATTAAATCGATCCTAATTATTATTATTCTCGAATAATGAAATTTCTGATTAACTTGTTCCGATCGAAATCGATTCCTTCTTTTTTTAAAAAAAAAAAAAAAAAAAAAAAGAAAAACTGACCTGCTTTAGCGAAAGTATCCCATATGCTAGGAGTCCTCCCATCTTGGTTTGCAGCACCTTCAACCTGTCGCAAAAGAGTTGTTAGAAAAAGTGAGAGAAATCGTACAATTATTTTGGCGGAATAGATGCCTTTGATCGTTCATTACAATTACTAAAACAAAATCAAAACAGAATGCTTAAACAATCAAAACAGACGAAAAAAAATGGTAAAAGGTAACCTGATAAGCTGAGGTCGAAGCCCCAAACACGAAACCAGGAGGAAAGTCATCTCTGCTAAATTTATCAGCACTCAAAACCAGTACTGCTAGATTCGTCAGCAAAACTAGTAGCCTCAACATTTTGATCCGGTACTACTTACTGTTCAGTCACTCATAGTAAGATAAGCGAAAAGGATAAGAGAGGAGCGCTTTTTTCCTTTAATAACAGTTTTAACAATGGCCTCACAATAATTATCCTCTAATTCCCTAACCAACGACCTTTTAAGGCTACGATTGTAATATGGAAACATCTAGCTCATCTGAGTTAATTTTAAATTTAAATTTAGTCCAACGTCTAAAAAAACATAATTTTTAAATCATTAAATATTATTTAATTTAAGACCTCTTTACATATAAAACCTACATTTATTTTCAATTCAAAACTTATTTACATATGAGATCCATAATCTTTTTCAACTTCTTATAAATATATTTTAATTCATTTTAATATCTAAATATATCTAAATTCATCTTAAGTAAACTCTACAAAATTCACTTCACTATTTCTCAACTTACTTGAAATGGATATTTGGTATCCACATACCCATTATTATGAAAGCCCAATTGATTTTGCAGGTTCAAAAAGTTAGCTCTTATAACCTGATAGGCACTTCAACAAATTTCTATCATATCTTCCATATCCAAAATATATTTGCAAAGACTCCAAAACCAAACATAAAATTCCTCTAATATAATTAACTAAACGTATCAATCCATTGACTCCTCGATACTATAATTCAAATAAAATAAATCAACTACTCCACATGTCTCTATTAGCATAATGAACTGAAATAATACATAAGTCTTCATAATCATCTTAACAAACTAAAATCAAATTACTTAATAAATAAATCTTCCAACAGCACTCGTATTCCAAGCTTCTCAACCACGATTATCAACTATTCCAGCCACATACTCTATTACTCATCAACTGTATCATCAAAGTCATCTAAAAAATATTATGGAGATAAGGGAGTAAATTATCAACAACTCAATAAATAAAGAAACTATACTGGTATATAAACATGAGCATTTATAACATTCAAAATACAAAATAAAACTTTTTCTTTCATAATGCAGAAACAAATCTTATTACAGAACATCATATCGAAACTTTTTAGAAATTAAACTTTTTCTAAAAACAAAATCCTTTGGCATTTCCAATCTGAAACATCATATTCATATCATCTCATAGCATCACATCGGGACAAATACCATGTTTAACCCCTGTGGTAGGGTTACAAACCACCATTATACCCATGGTTAGGCCGTATACCATGTTTCTCCCTCATGGTAGGGTTATAAACCACCAATATACTTGTGGCTGGGCTGCATTCTAAGTTTCACCCCTGCGGTAGGGTTATAAATCATCATTATATCCATGGTTGGGCCTTAACAGAAGCAGAACAGACATATCATTAGAAACAGATCATATTCAGATGCAAAATTAGAAACTCATACCAAAGTTTTTGAGCTTTCACATTATATCAGAACATAATATTGTGTACCTTCAGATCATTTTATATATTCAACAAAACAAAAACAAGTATCTTCATTTTAACCACAACAAACTTTTAGATTTCATGAATTAGAACGTCTTTATTGAATCAAAGCAACATGTAAAAAAAAAAAAATTGTTTCGCTCTTTTCTCTATTCAAAAAATAAAACGCACAAAATTAGCTTATGTCTACACAGTCATGATAGAAAATACTTGCTCATATATAGAATTTATACATATGTAGAACAAACACCTGAGGTCGTTTTTAGATTTCTTTTAAAAACCAAACATGCATATTTTCAAAGGTTACCTCATTTTTATTTCTTTTGTACAAAACTAGTATAGGAATCTTGCTTATCTCAACCTTTGTAACGTGTTAACTTAGTCTTGAGTTTGACCTCTAAGTGTTTCACCTCCCAAATCAAAAAATATTTATTGAATTTTAATGATCGAAAATCACCACCACTAATTCTCTTGATTATTGTCCGTACATAAATAAGTCAATCAAAGCAGTCATGTAATCCACTTACACGTCAAGTTAATATTCCTATTCCTTAGTTAACCAACTTATTCTTGACATGTCACCAAAGTCAAATATTCACGAATAAATACAATACCCATTTCAAACAACCTCTAAGTTATTCATTAACTCCCAAAAGCAACTTATAACAGTTCAACTAAATCACTCCTCCACTCCAATCTGCCATATATTTATACACACTACCTTATCTCAACAGAACAACCACTTAAGGACTCAAACAACCAACAATATTAACCCGACCAGCAATATACAAGAGAAACAACCCATTTATAGATCCTACTATTTAAACATAACCCAATAAAATTTTCAGCAACTTCCAGCCCCAACAATTCCAAATCCATCCAACATTCCCATCAAAATTTCTTGTAATTCACTGATTTATTCATGATTACCAAAATAGCACAAAACTTTACTCGACGAGTATAACAGAATTTTCTAAGCTTTATGGGATAAAAGAGAGCGAGGGCTTACCTTGGTTCACTAGAAAATCTGGGATATTGATGGCAACGAGGAAATTTGCAACAATGAGGATATCGTACGACTATGCAAAAAAATCAGCAAGGATGAAAAATAAGTAAATGAATAAAAATCAAAGATGACTATAATTAAAATCAAATACTAATATTTCTGGTGGTTAAGTGAACACCAAGAGAAAAAAGGAATTTGAAGTTCAAAGAGAGAGAGTTACCGTTGCATAAGAAATTCATGCCGATGAGAATGTTTAACAACGAGACCAACCAAAGAAACCCACAGACAGATCCAAAGATGCACTGGCATACATGTGAACACTTAGATTTTCGAAATAGAGAAAAACCCACAAAGAGAGAAGGAGCATGGTGGGAGTGATAAGATCTTACCACCGTTCGGTAGAGCCCAAAGACACCAAATTTGGAGAGAAAGACCACCAAAAATTGCAGTAAAAAGCAGTTGCAAGAAGAAGGTGAAAGTGAGAGATAGAGTCTGTTATGGGCATTTGAAAATGAGAAAACCCCATGGAGATAACTAGTAGAGGAAGTGGGAGTAGATCTCGAGGATGAGAGCTAAGGAATAACGGATGAGAAGGAGCAGTTCTTGGTGAAGGGAACTGAAAAGAAAAGGCATAACTGAACTATGTTGTTTGAAGCTCAGAAGTTAGGCCATTCGTGGGCTAGGCCTTAGGCCCGAGTATTACACCAATAGTTGAGTACAAATCCAAGAATGAGTCTTATTGATACACATTGAAGATAATGGATAATGCCTTGACTGATCAGGAATGAGCTCACTCTAATTATATGGAGAGTTTTCAAGATATTTTTAGAGGTTGGTAATCTTCACCACGCCATGCTTCTATAAACAACACCTAAAGGTAACTCATTGACATTTATTCATACATTTTACTTGAGATCACTTCTCTAACTTAGGCATCGAAGTTCCACTGGGTATACTGTGCCACCCTCTTATTATGTTGCAAGTATTCGTGAAGTTGGTGGTGTGAAACTCATCCTTAACAATGGCACCACAGTGAAAATCTAGGCGAAGGCATACTCCCAAATTGTGGTAAACCAAGTCATCGGAGCATACTCCATGAAAGGGGAAAAATTGAAACAATATTTGAACCGCGTATGGGAGATCTGCAACCAGCTGACTTACTTCAACCTAAAACAGACCCCAAGGAAGACAACACCATAGTAGATAGAGTAGCCAAAGCCGCCTCTATAAAAGAAGAAGTGAATCTCCCATGGGAGGTACACAGAAGGGTAATAGAGATTCCAACAATCGAAATAAAAGGGAACCAACTAGCACCAACAAAGCCAGAATGGGCCAAGGCAAATCTCAAAATATTTAGACTTAGGCAAAAAGAGGAGCAGTACGTCCTAGCCGAGATACATAAGGGCGTTTGTGGGAATGATTCAGGTGGGAAAGCTTTGGGGAGGAAAGCACTTCGAGCTGGCTATTATTGGCCCAACGCCCTCCGAGACGCCAAGCAATTTGCCAAAAAATAAATCAAGTGCCAGATCTACTCCTTTATCCCTTATTGGCCCCTAGAGAAGCTATTCTCTATTACAGCCCCTTGCCCATTTGCCTTGTGGTGAGTTGATTAGTCTGCCCTTTCCTGCTAGGAAAGGGGGGGCATGAAGCACCTTATAGTAGCCGTGGACTATTTTACAAAGTGGGTAGAGGTGGAACCTCTAGCAACCATAACTGCGAAGGCCGTCACCAAGTTCCTGTGGAAGAATATAATTTGCTGATTTGGGATCCCTCACAATATAATATCAGACAATGGAAAACATTTTGACTTAGAGCATTACAAGGAATGGTGTAAGGAGCTGGGAATCCAAGTTAAGTACTCATCACCTGAGCACCCAAAAGCCAATGGCCAGGCGGAGTTGACAAATAAATCTTTACTTGGGATCTTAGGATCTTAAAGAAGAAGCTAACAGAAAAGAAAGGAGAGTGGATAATAGAGCTCCTAGGAGTATTATGGGCATACAGGAAAATAGTAAAGACTGTAACAGGCAAGACACCATTTACATTGGCTTTTAGAAGCAAATCAAGTCGCGCTAGTGGAAATAGGTATTCCAACACACACCCGCCATTTTAATCAAGTAGAGAATGACAAAGCATTGAAGGAGCACCTTGAACTTCTAGAAGAAAAGAGAGAAGAAGCTGAGATCCAAAATGTCCTCCACAAAAGGTGGACAGGACACTACTTCAATAAGCGGGTCAAACCCAAATCCTTCAAAGTTGGCGACTTGGTTCTCAAGGAAACAAGAGTGACAACACAAGATGAAGGAAAGCTTGAGCTGCGTTGGGAAGGGCCGTACATAGTGATAGCCAACAACTGACTGGGGTCATACCGCCTTAAAGACAACCAAGGAAAAGAGTTGCATCACTCTTGGAATGCTGAGCACTTGAAGAAATTCTACCCTTAATTGCTCTTCGTTTTTTTTCTACTATGTATTCAATAAGGAAAAGATCAATAAAGGCAAGTGATTGTCCAGTTTGTGTGCCTATGAATCCCATACTTAGCCACCAAAGTCTAGTTAAAGACTCGTGGTGCAGCCAAAAGAGTGTGGAGGTCAAAAGGACCCACGACTCGCATACCTAGCCACCAAAGTCGACTCAAAGACTTGTGGTGCAACCAAAAGGGCATGGAGATCGAAAGACGTCATGACTCCCATAGTTAGCCACCAAAGTTGAGTCAAAGACTTGCAGTGTAACCAAATGGGTATGGAGATCAAAAGACCTTGCGACTCCTATACTTAACTGCAAGGAGGTGACGTACATACAAAGTATAGATTCAATCGAACATGAAGATTGTTCGATTAAAACAAGGCACCATTAGCAAAATATCATAGCATATCAATGCCAATTTGTCCAACATGGTTTCAAAGGAATATACGAGTCTTGGTTACAAAAATCCAAATTGATATAACTAGTTCAGAAACAAACACAAAAGTTAAAATTATCATGAAGTAGGAGTTGGCAAAGGTTGTAAGGATGTTGAAGGTGGTGGCAAGTTCGAGAAGGCATCAAGCATGATCTTGTGCCCCAAGGAGTCGAAAAATTGGATTGTATCACCATTGGGCTTGAAATCATCTAGCTTTAAACGCTTCAGATTAGTTCGAGGGTGGGCCAACATATGAGCTCGTAGGCGAGCCACCCCAGCCCCATACCAGTACCCAAAGGCACGATCCCTCACACTTATGGCAGAGGCCAATTGTGGATGCAAGAGTACCACCTCACTCCTCGAAGTAGTCAATTCGCTTCTAACTCATGCAGTCGGTTCTTCTGCTCCCTCACCTTCTTATCCAAATTTATCAAGACCTATTTTTGTTTATCTTGACGGGTGTTGAGAGCTGTTGGGTGCTAAACTCCCTCTGAGCTGGATCATGAGACAGCTTAGCTTGTGATAGCTAGTGCCTGAGCATGCTCAGAACAGTGTTGCTCAGTAGCCACCAACTGCTGCTGGGAGGATTCCAACTCCTCCGTGGCGCCATGCAGTTGCGCGTGAGCTAAATCGCGCTTAGATTCTGCCAATCATTGAGTGAAGCCTTGCTTGGCATTAAGGGACCCAACATGGAGTAATTGCTCTCTAAGATTTGATGCCTTATCATGGAGGATATCGAGTTCACCTTTCAGAGAGCAAATGTGCCCATCAGCTTGCTCGAGGTAAGACTCCACCTTAGTCTTCTCAGTTAGTAGTTGAGAAATCTCTCGTTTGGCATAGCAGGCAAACTTTTGCTACTCTTGAACTTCAAAATCTAGATTGGCACAATTGTTAATGATCCAGGCTACCGATCTATCCACACCCTGTAAGATACAACAATAAGTTAAGGCGTGCACATACAAGCAAAAGAGTAGAGGGATGACAACATAGTAAACAAAGTTGTACTGGAGTCAAGAAGTCTTTCAGGCAGCGTGAAATCTCCATCATGCCCCCATCCTAGGAAAGGGAACTCACATGAGAAGGGCCCTCAGCCCCCTTTTCTCTGACTTGCACAATAGAGTGAACTGTGGTTTCTATCTCTGGCGTAATGGGAGTGGCAGTGGTCTCCACCTCCGGTGTAAAAGTGTAATGGGCTGGAGTGGTGCTGAGGTCCCCCTCATCTCCACTAACATCCTCTTCTTCATTACCCCTATCACATGATCTTCCCCTGATGACCCACGACCCTCCCTAGGGGTTGAAGTTTCCATGTTGTCACCGAAGGAGAATGGGGAGGGTGAGGGGATAGAGACTCATTCATTGTCTGTCGAAGGGGTTACATCCTCAGAAATAGTTGTAGGTAAGGTGCTAGGGAATTTGGTCAACTCCAATTCTAATAGGTGCCATCTCAAGAGTCACGATCCTAGCCGATCCATAAAGATGGTCTTAAATATATCAGAGGTGGATTCACCACCTCTGGGCATAGAAGCAAGAAGAGAAGGAAACTCAAAGGGTGGAGTACCCATTGAGTCTGACCCCTTAGCAGGCAGCTTGAAGTCAAAGGCCATAGCCAAATCAATAAGGGCTTGTCCCATAAGTCCATCAAGATCATCCAGATTGGGAGATGCAGGCAGCAATATGGGCATTGTAGATACCCACCTCCCTAAATCGGGCTCAGCACAAGAATTAGTGGTCCTAACTAGACCTACATCACAGCCGTGCCCTCAATATCTTCATTTGGGAGGCGGATAGGCACCTTGCCCTTCATTTGGCCAGGGCACTTAATAGGACTTTAAAAGAATGGGGAGAAGTAGGGTCTCTTTTTGGAGGAGGCTCTCTTTACATCCTTTAGTTTACGCCTCTTTACATGGGAGCGATTGGGTACAACAAGAAACTTGTCTATATTGGCAGGGGATAACAACTTATCTATCCACAAGACACCTTCTTTAAGTTTACTATCATGCTCCTAAGCCCAGTTAAGAGCTACATCGATGCATTCTTGCTCATGCCCAGTAAGGTCAATAAGAATTTTCTTGTCATCAGGGAACTTTCCCTCATTGGCCTGAATTGGAAAATAGGACATCTTTCTCAATGGCTGGGAATTCCCAGCCACTCTTAGCTATAAAGAAAAATTTCTGTCCAAGCCTTGGAATTTAGGGGTGGGCAGCGGGGCCCCGTTACCCGCTGCCCCGCCCCGTTCGCCCCTCCCCCGCATAGGGCGGGGAGGGGCATCCGCACCGTCAGGGCCGGGGCGGGGCCCCCCGGCCCGTATGGTTTTTCCCCAGCGGAGGCGGGGGACGGGGACGGACCCCCCCGGTCCGTTTTTCCCCCGCCCCGCCCCTCTCTCCTACCTTCCCTGAGTTCCCTCTGCTTCGTACTCCGATCCCCATGACTCACCCTGACGCTGATGCCACGGACTCGTCCAGCAATGAGGACGATGATTTCTTGGGCCGGCAACGTGTGAAGCGATACGTCGAGGAGATCAACATCGAGTCCGGCAACGTGTGAAGCGGTACCTGGGATTCCACCAAGACCGACTTTAAACTCCTAGGCTTCTGTTCCGTTCCAAGTTTCAACCATTTCTGCTTTTTAATTTGTCATTTTTAACCCTAAAAAAAGGGCTATTTATTGTGGGTCTTCTGTATGCCGATTGCTCTCTTGGTGGGCATCAACCAGAGGGAAACAGCCACAGCGGCAGCAGTCGAGGAGATCAACATCGAGTCCGGCCAGCCGGAGGCCACTAAAGGTGGCTTCGTCGAATTGCAAGAAGTTCCGAGGAGTGGGCCGCCGAGATTCGAGATCCCACAAGACGTGTACGGGGGGCCAGACGGATTGCCCCCCCACCCCGTACCCCGTCATGCGGGACGGGGTACCCCGCCCCCGCACACCGGGGGCGGGGGACGGAGGGGATTTTCCCCATCCGCCCCATGCGGGGGTGGGGGGCGGGCTACCCCGCACCGTATGGTGCGGGTAGCACCCCTATTGGAATTAGAGTAGTGGGGTTCAAAGGCCACTAAGCGTTGAGAGCAAAGATGAAAGTTACTAATGTTACCTGGTAGTAGACTTATGGAGTAAAAGGAGAAGAATTATCAAGCTGTAAAATCTTGATATTTCTCCCCCAAAGGTTCTAGAACCATGCAGAACAACACATAGGAGCTTAAAAGTACACGCTAAGCATGTGAATGAAGTTGGGTGGGAGATATTTGGAGAAAGTCAAGAACATCATGGATGGGGCGACAAAATGAGAGGCACAATCCATACAATAAGGCACAGGCCATAAGAGCAACCCTCCCTTAGAAACTTTTCTTCATCCATAGCTCCAGTGTCCTCAGGAGGAATGACGAATTCCACGGAATCGGGAACACAGCACGAAGTCTTTAATTTTGTCTACTCTCAGGCTGTGATGGCGGAATGCTAGGTAAACCCCTCGAAAGTAAGGGGCGTCTATCCCTCGGAGGATTCAGCTTCATAATGGGTGGAAACCAGGGTTCCACCCAGGATTGATGGGGAGAAGAGCCACGGTGAGCCATATGGTGATTGTATTAGAGATAACGAGTTTGAAGAGATGAGGGATTGTGACTTTTCGACAGATTCAAAAAAGGGGATGCAGGCAATGGAAAAACTTGAAAAATGAAAATGAGCCAAAGAAATGGAAAAGGCAATAGAAAGAAGGCAATGATGAGGGATCCTGAGAGATTCTTGGGAAACTGAACGGTTACTTGTGCATCGTCGGTTATCAATCTGGAAAACAAAGAGTGAAAGCACGGGAGCAGTTATAGACGTGTGTCACGTATGTGGCATATAGGGAATTGATTGCCTGCACAAGCCTGTACCTTAATTAACATAAAACCCTAGCAGGAGTAGAAAGGAAAACATGAAATATTTAATTTCCCACTCGTCATGAAGAAAATTAGCGAGGTAACTGGAAGTGTTATTTGGTATCCACGGGCCCATTATAATGAAATCCCAATAGTCGAGCATAAATCTAAGGATGAGTCTTATTGATATACATTGAAGATAATGGATAATGCCTCCAACTGATCAGTAAGAAGATCACTCTAATTAGTATGGAGAGTCTTTAAGATATATTCTATAAATAGCAGCTAAAGCTATTTATACCATGCACGCTTCTATAAATAGCACCTAAATGTAATACATTTACATTCATTCATACACTTTTACTTGAAATCACTTCCCTAGCTTAGGCATCAGAGTTCCACTAGGCACACCGTGTCACCCTCCTATTACATTGCAGGTATCCGTGAAGTTGGTGGTATAAAATACGTTCTTAACATTATTATTATTCATAAAAAAACTCAACTCATATCAACTGTAACACCCGGGCCCAACCAAGCTAGCTTTTAAAAAAAAAAAAAAAGGTTTTTAGGCATGAAAAGCACACTTGAGATTGTCAGTTTTTGTTTTCTAAGAGACAACGGGTCTAAAATTTTACTTTTAGTGGATATTGAATTTTTTTTAGGCTTGCCAATTTAGTTAAATTCATTAAATATTTTTGGTTTAGAAAAAAATCTTGGCATGGGCCAAGGTATATATGGAAGAAATATTTTTTTTACAGGATTTTTCGGGCCCAAGAAGTTAGGAGAGAAAGCCCACGCTAACCATGCTCGACTTCCCTTCACACACGATACTGATCACGGTTCACGTACATTTTTTTCATTGCATGCATGGCTCGATCACTTTCGCTTCCACTGCATGCACACCTCGTTCTCTCATCTCTAGGGTTTTATTATGGTCTTCTTTTCACCTATTTATACCTATTGTTAGCCCTCTGTCTTAGACATGTTTTAATCATCCTCAATCTTAGACTAAGTTGCCGCTCATCCTCCTCATCTTAGTCAAAGCCATCGACCCGAGTCCTCTACCTCCGAAGCTAACATCAACCCAGATTCGCCTTTTCGTGGCCCTAGCACTTGCCGAGAAGCACCTTGCCCAACCCCACGCCGCAGCCTAGTTTTCATCCACTTAGAAGGAAACGCAAACCTCCTCCACCGCGCCTTGCACATAGAAAACACCACACAGCAGCAACCCACGTGTTACATGTTCTTCTCGAGTCCAAGAGCCACCAGGTCATCACCTCTACAAGCCTAAAGCCTCCACCACCTCAACCACAAACTAGCCTTCTCGATTCCCTCTCCATTGCTCAATAAGCCTCTATTTGTCTAACCCAAAATAGAGCACTTGTTGTGCTCTCAGTCCATTATTAGGCGGAAGCCTAGCGTCGTCATCATCACCTCCATGTCTCCTCCTGCATAGAAGTTGCTGCCGAAGAATGCGTCACCCTAGTTGTTTGCCTCTCGGTAAGCCATGCTGAGTCCCTCCCACTTTCTCACTCTTCGTCTCTCCCTCTCTCATCTCTCACTCACTCTCTCTCTCTCTCTCTCTCTCTCACAGCTTCGCCACCATGCAAGGGCTGCCTTCATTGACTTAGTTTGGCCGCTTGAAATTGTAGCTCATGGTGACCCATCTCCCAGAATCTCACGGTGTCTCTGTTTTTGTAAGTGGCTGCACTACTCTCTAGTTTTAGAAAGTTAGGTTGCTTTAGATTCTCCTTTACAACATACAGGTGTTAGTAAATTTCAAAGAGGCCATTTAAACCTTGCAATATTGTTTTTCTCCGTAAAACCTCCTTAAGTTTTTGCTATAATTACAGTTTTGTCCTTTAATAGTTAGGTGGGTTAGTTTTCACCTGGGACGCTTGTGGGCTTGATTTTTGTTAGACTGGTTTAAGTTGTTTATTTTTTAATTGGACTTGATTAATGCCTAAGTGGATCGGGCTTAATCAGTGTTGGGCTTATTGTTTTTTAAGACTAGGTTTATTTTAAAAGCTTGTTGTAATGCTTTATGATGTTTTGGACTTGTGTTTTAGAATTAATTTGGGCGAGTTTACAATTTTGATAGAAACCATTCTAATGATTTTTAAGTGGTTACTGATGAATATTGAAACTGATGGTATTTTTGGGTTAGGAGAATTTTAGGTTTTTATTTTAGGAATTAAAATTAGCGATTTAAGCCTTTCAAGTGTAAGTATGTAGTAACATTTCAATTGGAGATTTACTCAAGTTATATGATTTTCTAAAGGTGACGATTGATTTTTCCGTTAGTATTTTTGTGAGGAAATTTTGTAAAGCTAAAAAGGTTCAGGTAAGCGAGGTTCCTATACTAGACTTTGTATAAAAAGAGAAGTGAACTGATGTTGGTTTAAAAAATGTGTATGATATGTTTTGAAAAGAAAATGTGAAAAACAACCTTAGTTATGAATTTCTGCATTACTCATGAAATTTATTTGAAAGAGAAAAATATTTTCTGACATGATTGGTGACTCACTCAAAAATGAGTAGCACTAATGCTATCCCAAGTGCAGAAGGATGTCGTGTAATAATTAGGAATAAATTCCTAAATCGTCTCCTCAGGGAAAGTTACTTAAAATTAAACTCGTTGAAAAATGTGAAAAATTTCACAAAGAGAAAACAAGAGGATGATATGTGCAATGGATGGAAGAGGTTACTAGTCATGGACTAGATTCATTTTCTTAGATTTTTGATTGTCGGATTGGAATGTAAATGACTAATAGATTAAACTCAGAAATTAATAAAACTAAATTAAGAATTAAACTAGATTAGAAAGTAATTGACAAAACATGCACTGAAAATTGAAAAGCCTCAAAATCAATATTCTAGGGTTCATCATTGTATCTAAATCACAAATTCTCAAATTAAACCATAGCAATTGTAATCACTATTAAAATGAAAGCTTAATGAAACAATAAAAATAAATAACATGAAATAAGTAAACAACAAATAAATTACCCAACTAAAACAAAAACAAAAAACTCTCTCCTTCATTCTCTTTGCAAGAAATTAATGTAGTACATTTAATGAAATAAAATTCTAGAACAATTCTTAATACACTTAATAAAAATTCTAAAACAACAAAGCCTTGAAGCCAAAAGGAAAAACAAACTATCGAGCAAACAAAATGTTTAAGTAAAAAAAAAAAAATTGCCGAACACAACTGAATATTTTCAGCCCCCTCTTCCTCTCTCATTCCTTTCCTCGTACACTAATCCCAGCCAAGTAAATTCCTCCAGCTGATTCCCTTCAACCCCAGAAAATTCCAACCGACCTCTCTTAATTCTTTCTCTCACCGACTTCTCTCAATTCCAATACGTACCTACTGCACCGACTTCTCTCAATTCCAGCTGACCGACCACACCTCAACTCTCCTACTCCTAACCGACTTAAAGGATCAGCCAGCAAAAGGAAATCATTGCAACCGACTGAAATTATTGAAAGAAGATAAGGCAGCATCGACTTCACACTCCCAAGTCCCTATACGTCTCTTATTCAGCAACATAAAACTAATCCACTCACATCTTCTCATCCAAACATTAATGAAAACTCAAGAAAGATTAAAAACTCTCATCGACTCCAAATAAAAAAAACTGCCAAAGAACATAAGAAATAGCCAATTATTTAAAGAACATAACAAATAACATAACAAAGCAGAAAAGTTGTTTCTCTCCTTCGGACTACACCCCTTATTTAAAGAGCCAATCCACCGACTTCAATGATGTCCAATTCGGTGGAAAGCTTCAATCACGCCTCTTCATCTCTCAAATTCTGGAAATTCCCCACCGATTTTACACAATCATGCACTGACTCTCTTCCCTCTAATCATGCACCGACTTACTCTTCACTCAATTCCAGCACAACACACTTTAATTCCAGCACAACACAATTCCAGCACAACACTCACACGCCTCTCTCTATTTTCTTCTCATTGCCGTAAACATTGACCCAGCTTGAGTATTTTCTTTTCATGCTTTCCATTTTCCTTTTTCGGTAGTGTTAATTGTTGACTACATCACATGCAGCTCTCTATCTTCCTTCATTTCGGCTACCTCTTCCTTAATTTCAGCTCTTTTTCCACACATGTTTCTTCAAAGCTTCCTTCTCAGCTTTACATACGAACAGAAGCTCCTTTGTTCCCGAATGTCCCAAGCCCTTTTCCTTGACTTTTCATTCCACTAGTGTCTCACTCCCCTTTCGGCTCCACTTCAGATTTTACTTAATCATATTTCCATTATTTTCGACCTTCCTTCAAAACTCCACATCGCTTGCCAACAATTCTTTTACATTCAAAGTCCTCAACATTTTATCTTTTTCAGCAACTCTACTTTGAAAGACTCATAAAGCATTCACTTTTAGTCAGAGCCGGATCTCGTGAATTTTATTTAAACTGGAAATAAAGAGATAAAACAAATTAAAACTCAGAAGAATAAAATATAAAAAAAATACATATTATATATGTGAGGAAATATTGTCCAAATAAATCATAGTTATAAAATTAAGCATAAACATGATATTAATCAATTAAAAATCACAATTCGAATTTATGCTTATTAACTATTTTTCCATCTAAAACCAATAATAATGTCACGAAGCAATTGAAATACATTGATTTTAAATAGCTAAAATATGCAATATTTCAGCTCAATCATACTCCCCAACTAGCTTTTTGCTAATCCTTGAGCAAAATAGTGAAAATTAATTGAAATGAATATTGCATAAAGCTCGAAATTCAAACAAAAGCAATCAAACATAATTTTGAATTCTCACAAAAGTGACATGTTACTACTCAACCACCAGGGACTATACCCATCAAGACTATCTCAACAATCTTTCATGTAGAATTGAGGCAAATATCTCAGGACTCAAATGTGTGTGTGGAGCTAGACCGGTTGTGTGTTCCTCATTACTAGCCATGATTTACCATAGGATTTTTCAACCTTAAGATTAATCATTGCTGATTCTAACTACCTCAAAGCCCAAGGGACTAGCAGTTTTCACGCCAGCTCTGTTTTTAAAGGTTGAACACTCAACCCCCAAAGTCTTGGGTAACTGTTTCTAACCCTTTTTACTTAGGAAAGTTCACTAAGTTGCCTTTATTCCTTTTCTCTCTCTCTCTTTTTTTTTTCTTTTCATTCTAATCTTTTCAATTTCTTTTTTTTGGCATGGCTCGGTAGTCCTGCAGTTTATTTCTCCAGTGTTAAATCAATGAATGGTAAATAAGGAACACTACAAGCATAAGCATGTGCAAAATGTCCTTCAAAATTTACCTTTCATTCTACAAAAATTTTATCAAGTTTCATCTCAATAAGCATAACATCCTGGTGTTTTAAGCCACATATCAACAAAATATGATGGATCAAAAATCATGCTCTATGTTTAAGTATGAAAATAAATCTTCACAAATGATCCAGCTCAACTACTTCACCAAGATGCTCAAATTTCACAAATCTTATATATATATATATATATATATTTTATATGTGCACACATACTACCCCCCAACTAGTGAGAGACATAGTTCTCAATGAATCGAACGAAAGAAAACAAAATGCACAGAACTAAGCAAGCAAAACAAACAATCAACATGAAATATAAAACCAAAGCAAAAGAACAAATAAAATAAATGCAAGTAAAGAAAACTGTAAAGAAGGAAAAGCAACTTAAAACACTTCCCTGGGGTCTTGCACAAGCAAGATCTCTTCATGTGGATCAAAGATCTTCAGAAATGACTTTAGACGTTGTCCGTTGACAGTGAAGCTATTACCATTCTTCGGATTGACAATGTCTACCGCGCCATGAGGATGAACGGTCTTTCCAATGTACGGCCCACTCCATTGGGATTTCAATTTTCCAGGAAAAATGTGCAAGCGAGAGTTGTAAAGAAGAACTTCCTGGCCAAGTGTGAAATGCTTTGGATGAATTTTCTGATCATGTAAAATTTTCATGCGTTCTTTTGCCAGCTGAGCGTTGTCATAAGCATTCCATCGAGCTTCATCCAATTCATTGATTTACAATTTTCTCAACCCTGAAGCTTCATCAAGTGACAAGTTAACATATTTTATGGCCCACAAAGCTCGATGCTGAATATCAACAGGTAAATGACAAGCTTTACCATAAACTAATCGATAGGGAGACATCCCTAGATTTGTTTTAAAAGCTGTCCTATAAGCCCACAAAGCATCAAGAAGTTTAATCGACCAATCTTTCCTATTAGGCTTGATGGTTTTCTCTAAAATGATTTTTATCTCTCTGTTTGCCAATTCATCTTGCCCATTTGTTTGAGGGTGATAAAGGGTTTGTGTGTAATACCATATTTCTTCACAAGTGTAGAAAATGGTTTGTTGCAAAAATGAGAACCCCCATCACTTATGATAACTTTAGGCATGCCAAAACGAGAAAACAGAGATTGAAAAAATTTTAGGACAACATGATGGTCATTTGTTTTGCAAGCAATGACCTTCACCCATTTTGAAACATAATCCACAGCTAAAAGAATATATGTGTTTCCAAAAGAAACCGGAAAAGGTCCCATGAAGTCTATTCCCCAACAATCAAAGATTTCTAAAGTAAGAATGGGGGAAAGGGGCATCATGTTTCTTTTGCTAATGGCTCCCAACTTTTGACAAGACTCACATGCTTTACAAAAATTGTAAGCGTCCTTAAACATGGAAGGCCAATAAAAACCGCTTTGCAAAATTTTTGCCACTGTTTTATTTGCTGAAAAATGACCACCACATGCACCCATATGACAAAATCTCAATACTGAAGAAAACTCATCATCAGGAATGTATCTCCGAATCAATTGGTCCGAACAATATTTGAAAAGATAAGGGTCATCAAAGTAGAAATGTTTTACCTCAGATAGAAACCGACGCTTATCTTGGGTTGACCATTCAGAAGGCATTCGCTCAGTCACCAGATAATTGACTATGTCAGCATACCAGGGAGCTCTATCAACCACAAACAGCTGCTCATCCGGGAAACTATCATCAAGAGGGAGGCCGACATGTGAAGAAGGAGATGATGACAATCTAGAGAGGTGGTCAGCTACCACATTTTCAACTCCTTTCTTGTCCTTAATGTTGATGTTGAACTCTTGAAGTAATAGAATCCAGCGAATCAAGCGTGGTTTTGCATCTTTCTTAGCCAACAAATACTTAAGAGCAGAGTGGTCAGTGAAAATAGTAACAGGAGAACCAAAAATATAAGCCCGAAATTTATCAAGTGTAGAAACTACTGCAAGCAATTTTTTTTCAGTAGTGGTATAATTTTTCTGGGCATCATTCAAGGTTCTACTAGCATAATAAATGACAAATGGCCTGTTATCCACCAGCTGCTCCAAAACAGCTCCTAAGGCATAATCATTAGCATCTGTCATAATCTCAAAAGGAAGGTCCCACTGTGGGGGTTGCACAACAGGGGCAGTGGTAAGCGACTTTTTCAAGGTATCAAAAGCTTTTTGGCACTCATCAGTCCAAACAAATTCAATATCATTTTGTAAAAGAGTGCACAAAGGTTTTGTAATAGAACCAAACCCTTGAATAAACCGCCTATAAAAGCCAGCATGACCAAGAAAAGAATGAATATCCCTAACTGTCCTAGGGATAGGAAGTTTAGATATTAATTCAATCTTTGCCTTGTTAACCTTTATACCCTCAGAAGAAACAATATGCCCTAATACAATGCCCTGAGTAACCATAAATTGGCATTTCTCCCAATTAAGTAAAAGATTTTTTTCCTCACATCTCTGGAGAATACGTGCCAAATTATGCAAACAACTCTCAAAAGATTTTCCAAAAACAGAGAAATCATCCATGAATATTTCACAAATATCATCAATCATGTCAGAAAAAATACTCATCATGCATCTCTGAAAAGTAGCTGGAGCATTACACAAACCAAAAGGCATTCTAGTAAAAGCAAAAGTGCCAAAAGGACAGGTGAAAGTGGTTTTCTCCTGATCCTTAGGTGCTACAGCAATTTGATAATAACCAGAGTAGCCATCCAAGAAACAATAATATGCATTACCAGCTACTCTTTCCAAAATTTGATCCAAGAATGGTAAAGGAAAATGATCCTTCCTACTGGCTGAATTAAGTTTTCTATAATCAATGCACATTCTCCAGCCAGTAACCATTCTAGTTGGAATAAACTCATTTTTATCATTTTTTATGACAGTTAAACCAGATTTTTTTGGTACCACTTGAGTTGGACTTACCCACTTACTGTCTGAGATAGGGTAAATGATTCCCACTGCGAGTAGCTTAAGCACTTCCTCTTTCACGACTTCCTTCATTGTAGGATTGAGCCTATGTTGACCATTACAAACCGGTCTAGCATCGTCTTCAAGATGGATTCTGTGGGTACATACAGCGGCATCAATGCCTTTGATGTCAGCTATTGTCCAACCAATTGCGCCTCGATGATTCCTTAATACTTCAATCAACTGGGCTTCATTCTTCTGATTTAGCTTTGAGGAAATCACCACCGGAAAAGTGCCTTCTTCAGGTCCAAGAAACGCATACTTTAAATCTTGAGGAAGCGGTTTCAGTTCCAACTGAGGCTCTTTTTCCACACATGTTTCTTCAAAGCTTCCTTCTCAGCTTTACATACGAACAGAAGCTCCTTTGTTCCCGAACGTCCCAAGCCCTTTTCCTTGACTTTTCATTCCACTAGTGTCTCATTCCCCTTTCGGCTCCACTTTAGATTTTACTTAATCATATTTCCATTATTTTCGACCTTCCTTCAAAACTCCACATCGCTTGCCGACAATTCTTTTACATTCAAAGTCCTCAACATTTTATCTTTTTTAGCAACTCTACTTTGAAAGACTCGTAAAGCATGCACTTTTAGTCGGAGCCGGATCTCGTGAATTTTATTTAAACTGGAAATAAAGAGATAAAACAAATTAAAACTCAGAAGAATAAAATATATATAAAAAATATTATATATGTGAGGAAATATTGTCCAAATAAATCATAGTTATAAAATTAAGCATAAACATGATATTAATCAATTAAAAATCACAATTCGAATTTATGCTTATTAACTATTTTTCTATTTAAAACCAATAATAATGTCACGAAGCAATTGAAATACATTGGTTTTAAATAGCTAAAATATGCAATATTTCAGCTCAATCAACTGGTGTAGACATGAGCAAAATATTTGATATGAGTTTGAAATATGCAAAAGAGTGACTATGATATCTAAGAATTTTGTACATGTTATATGAAAATGTTTCGAACTTGTTTGATCATATGTAAATGATATGATATGATACGATATGAAATGATATGATATGATATGATATGAATAACATGATAAGATGAAGAAAGATGTGCAGTTTTGAATATAAATAAAAGTCTTTGATATGATATGAACAATTGGTATTCGAGCCAAGTCAGGTATGGTGGTAAGCGAGAAAGCTACACTCTCGGTGGTCGAGACTGTTTGTGGTGACTTGTGTCTCCCTATGGGGCGGTTGAAGTCCATCACAAGACAAAAGGGACATTTAAAGTAAATCGACAGAGATTAAAACCCTATGTGCATAGAGACTTTAACTCGAAAAAGTGTTCCATCGATCTTGTTAGTCGTAACAGCCTGTTAGAAATTCAATGGAGGAATTTCTATTGGTTTTAGGAATCTCGTGAAAACTCATAAGTTTTCATGAATCAACCAATCAAATAGATTTTAGTCTATCCACAGAGTTAGTGTTATCACTCACTATGGTGCCAGAAGTGTAATTTAATTATTTGAGATAATTAGAAGTGTCAGAATGCGTTATGGTCTGCATAATTAGACTCGATGGATTATTTAGAATTTTATGAAACAATAACTTATTTTCATATTTTTGCACAAAATGCCTATTTGAAACTGTGAATTTATTTTTAGGGACATTTTAGGGTCAAATTTTGGTAAACTATTTTCACTGTAGATTCATTAGAATATTTAGAATTTTTTAATACTAAATTTATCGTGCACTTTTTTGGAGTGAATAGTAATCTCAATAAGCGTATCAAGTGCATTATTTTTAAAATTGCAGTGTGGAATGTCCAAATTAGGTTAGAGAAGTTCTATTTAGACAATTGGCAAAATTATTGCCACACATAATGAATAGTATTAGACACTTAGCACCATGAGGGACATTTGATATATTTAAAGGAATCAAGGTGTGAGATCATGCCACCTAAGCAAAAATCCTATTCTATCCGACTAATCAAATTGTGTCAAACCAAAGAGGATTTCTACCCTAGTAAAGCCCTATATGGTTGGAATCCAATTAAGAACCCAAACGTATGGTTAAAATCGAAATCCTAAATGGTTTTATCCAAATCCTAAAGTTGACCTCAAAATCCAAACTGAATTGGTTTATAGTATTGTGTTTAATCGATTGATTATATTACTTCCACCTGCTATTAATCCTTCAAATTTATGTTATAAAATCATTATCCAACCTTTTAAAGCTTTAATATTTGATTGGGCCAAAAAAAATTGGTTTTGAGCTTGATATCAACCCAAACTCTCTTAAAACCCTAAATTAAGGCCCACGAATTTGGCCACATTAGCATTGCTTTTTAGCTAAGTTTTGCACCCTCACTTGGCTGACCAGAACTTTCAAAAAGAGGCATAGGAGGTTCTAGAAGGGATAAGCTAAAGGTGCCACCTCACTATTTCAACTCAACACTCCACTATGAGGAAATATCTTGGGATTGTTTTGTCCACTTTCTTGGGTTGTCAAGAGCAACACTCAAGCTGATCACTCTCAGCCCTCTCTTCATCCCTCGCTTGTCCAAGAAGTCTTCCAGCCCATTTCACTCCCATCCCACCTCTTTTTCTCACATTCCTTAGAAAGAAAACAAAATACTCTCTCGGACAGCTTTTCAGAGTTCTTTTGCACGCCTATTTTGAATTGTGTAAGTGTTTTCTCACAAAGTTTCCTTCATAAAAGTTGTTTTGTTTGAAGACATTTTGGTTAGTCAAATATTTTTTAAATATTAGAAAGGTCATTCTAGGCGATAAACTGGAGAGTATGTTATATTTTGGAATTTTTGACAAGCTAATGGATAGATCTTGATTCGAAATTTTTAAGAAGTATTTTTAACATGTATATATGATTTTGGTTGAGGATTTGTTGCATGATTAAAAGTTCTAATGAAATATTTTCTTAGATCTAGAAACTTAGAAACTGGAAGAGAAAAAATAGTTTTTGTTTTGAGAAAGTTTAAATCTTTTGGGGTTTAAACCTATTCCAATGGCTCTAATAATTTTATTAGAGGATCATAAGCCTCTTATATACATACCAGAATATCATTTTGAAGCTATTTGATGTTAGACTCAAATATATGAATTTTTATGCAGTGAGATATTCGGATAAGCCAAAGTGTTGACGCTCTTGGCTAAATTTATATTTTGGTTGATTTTTAACCATGTGATATTGATTTGAAGATTATATCTATTTTAGGACACCTTTATAAACCATGTCATGTTTTGGTTTGAAGATCACATCGTTATAAGTCATTGATCAAAAGGTTTAGAAACAAAAATCTGTTTTCGAACTTTGAGAGAAGCCGAAAAGTTCAAGTATGGTTTGAGTATTTTGATGACTTTTGTTCATGATTCAAAACATGGTTGTTCTTAAGAATATGTTCTAATATTTTAGAAGTAAGATTTGGGTTTTTTGAAATTCTTGAAGATAATTTGAAATAGATTAAATCATTTGATTCAAGGGTTTGCTCTTTTAGTTAAAAAGTTTGAATCCTTTTTTTAAAACATTTGGTGGTGATGATTAGCATATTTTTTTAGTGGGTGTTTTAAGTATGTTTTCAAACTTAGGATAGAAAGATTGTTGTTGCAAAAATTTGGTTTGATCATGAGTTTTGAAATTGAAACAATTGCGACAAAAGCCAAGGAAAAAGCCTATGCAAGTTTTGGCCTTTATAGAGTTTTTATGGTTGTATTTAGTTTTAGTTTTTTTTTTTTATTTGCTATTTGAGTTTAGGATAAAACTTACATGAGGTATGTAAATTTTGATGATTTTAGGATTTAGGATGCAAACTCCTTAAGTTAGAGTTAAAATGGTCATTTTTCTACATGTAGAGGGTAAAATGGTAATTTTTCTCTAAGTAAGTATTTTTCCATATTTCTAGTTGCTAGTGATTAATTTCTAACTTCTAGAAATCACTATTTTCAGTTCCTTGTGATCGCGCTTGAAATTGCTTTGAAAATGTGAAGACTGAGGTAAGTTAGCTTTTAACTTACTAGCAGTTTATTATGTATGCATGATAAGTAAAGGAACTACAGTGTATGTATGTATGTTATCATATATTCCATGTCATGCCAAGTTATCACATATTTGTCTGTTACACTGAATGTATTCTATCATGAGTTATTCATCTATTACAAAAGATATTCTGTCACTTAATGTTATACATTGTGTAACAGCCCATAAGTTTTCACGAATCGATTAATCGCAAAGATTTTAATTTGTCAACATAGTCAGTGTTATCATTCATTATGGTGCCAGAAATGCGATTTTAATTGTTTGAGGTAGTTAGAAGTGTCAGAATACGTTATGATCCATGTCACTAGACTCAATTGAATATTTAAGATTTTATGGCGCAATAATTTGTTTTCATAATTTCGGACAAACGACTATTTGAAATTGTGAATTTATTTTTAGGGGCACTTCGGGGTTGAGTTTTGGTAAACGATTTTCACTGTAGGCCAATATGAATATTTAGGAATTTTTAGTACTAAGTTTATTACGCATTTTTTTGGAGTGAATAGTAACCTGGATAAGCGTACTAAGTGCAGTGTTTTTAAAATCACAGTGTGGAATGTCCAAATTAGGTTAGAGAAGTTTTATTTGGACAATTGGAAATATCTTAGCCACAAATAGTGAATAGTATTAGACACTTGACAGAGGAACCATTAGATGGATTTGTAAAGGAAATCAAGGTGTGAGAACATGTCACTTAAGCTTTACGTTTTTCATCTGATCAACCAAATTGAGCCAGATCAAAGAGGGTTTCAACCCTAGGTGAAACTCTAAATAGTTGGAATCCAATTGAAACCCCAAAATCTTGGTTGAAACCGAAACCCTAAACGATTTCCCCAAACCCTAAAATTGGCCTTCAAACCCTTTTTGATCCAATTTCAAGCATTGTGTTTAATAACTTGATTAAATCACTTCCACATGCTATTAATTTCTCAAATTCTTGTTATGAAATCATTATCCAACCTTTTAAACCTTGGAAATTTGATTGGGCCAAGAAAAATTGGATTTGGGCTTGATAGCATCTCAAACCCTAACCAAACCCCCTTTAAACCCCACATTGAAGTCCACTTGGTTGAGGCCCACCAAGACCCACGAATTTGGCCACCTTGGCAAATCTTCTTGAAGAAGTTTCCTCCCCCACATGGCAGAACATCCACTGCCCTTGGCTGCACCCAATAGTGCCTTGATGAGATGGAGAAACCCACCCCATTAACCTCCATACCTCATAGCTTCTGCAGGCAGTCCTTTGCCCCTCTCTATTCTCCATTTTAAGTCACATAGCCACCTCCAATCAAGGTCATTCAGGTCCATATGTTCCCCCTACAGAAGCCTTGAGTCATGAAAGACACATCTTTCTTCCCTTTCATCACTTCTTCATCCCGTTCTTAGAGAGAAACCCAAAAGAGCTCTCTCAGGCAGATTTCTGGGTCTTTTTGCGTGGAGCTTTTCGACCCTTTGTAAGTATTTTCACATGATGACTAATTCATAAGAGTTGTTCCTCTTTGAGTCTAGTTTCCCTAGATATATTATTATTATCATTCCATGGTCATTTTGTTGGTAGAAAGTATTTTTAACCATGAAAAGGTCATTCTAGGCGTGAAACTGGAGAGTATGTTATGTTTTGGAATTTTTGACCAAACTAATGGACATATCTTGGTCTGAAAATTTTATGGAGTGTTGTTAGCATGTTTTTAAGAGTTTTAATTGAAGTTTTGTTGCATGAATAAAGCTTTTGATGATAGATTTTCTTAGATCTAGAAACTTGAAAACTGGAAGTGGAAAAACAGTTTTTATTTGGAGAAAGTTTGAATATTTCGTGGTTTGATCTTACTCTAATGGCTTTGATATTTTTATATGATGATCCTAAGTCTCTCATTTTCATGTTGGGATGTTATTTTGATAATATTTAGTATTAGTTTTAAAGATATGATTTTTCTATGCAAGAAGATTTTGGTTAGGCCTAAGATTTGATGGTTTTGGATTAGATCCATGTTTTATTGATTTTTAGCCATGTGATTTTAAGTTTGATGGTTGGATATTATTTAGGACACATTTTTAAACTATGTGATGCTTTATTTTGAAGATCTCACATTCTTAAGCCATTGATCAAGAGATTTATCAAAGCTAGTTGAGGAAAAAGTTTCTGTTTTTGGACTAAGTGTAAAACCAAAAAACTCCAAGTGTTATTTTGTGATTTTAGTGACTTTATTTTGATGATTTAAAGCATGTTTGATCTTAGGATGATGTTATGAATATGTTATAAGTAAGATTTGGTTTTTTGGAATTCTTGGACTGCTTCACCGAAATTAAGAACACTACCATCTTCAAGAATCATACTCTCTAAAGTCTTAAATTTCTTTTTACATCTAAGAGAAGCATGAAAGAAAGCTGTGTTTTCATCACCTTCACAAATCTACTTAACTCTGGATTTTTGACACCCCATAATCTCTTCTCTCTATGCAAATATTGGATATGCTTTTGCTTGCATCTCAAAAGCTCAACTTCCATATCCTGAGTATAATTTTGCTGAACATTATTCTCCAACTCAAGAAGCTCCTCTTCAATGACTTTAAGATCTACTTCCACTTTACCGAAGACCTCCCTATTCCATTTCTTCAATACTTGTTTCAATTTTTTTAATTTTCTACTGAATTTCACCATCGGACAACCTTGAAATTCTTGCCTCCAACACTCACTTACCACACCTAAGAACTCCTCATGCAAACACCACATTCTTTGAAAACAAAAAGGTGTAGGACCAACCCTCCTATCAACCCATAAAGAAGTAACCATAGGACAATGATCAGACAAGGTTTGAGGAAGATACATCAAACAACTATTAGGAAAACTTGATAGAAAACCAGTATTCACCAGTACTCTATCAAGACGAGCCCAAATTCTTCCACCCCTTAACCTCCCATTACACCAAGAAAAACGATTGCCAGAATAAGGAAGATCAACAAGACTACAATCTTGAATACAGCTATTGAACTCATCCCGCCCCCGAGAAGACTAACAAACTCCACCAATTTTCTCACCTTCGGACCGGATAATATTAAAATCCCCACCAAGAAACCACGGTATATTATCACCACCATCTAAATCCTTAAGATAATTCCAAAGGACCCGACACTGTTCTTGAAAACAACTTGCATAAATAAAAGTTGCCAACACTCTAGAATTACCAAGAGAGAACCAACCTGAGAGAGCTTGAGCCATCACTGAATGCAGTTGAAACTCAATGCCATTTGTGATGACCCGTTTTTACATGTATTTTCACTGAAGACGATTTTTAATTTATTTAATATAATAGTTCTTTTATTTTAAATTATTGTATTTTAAATTGATTTTAATTTATTTGATGTTGTGTTTAATTTATTTAGTCGTTTTACAGTTTTTAATATCGTTTTCGGCGGATCTGTTTTTGGTTTCCGGAGTGAGGATTGGACCTCATTTCATTTCTTTTCTCTTTTTCTTTTTCCATTTTTCCTTTTCTTTTTCCTCTTTTCTTTTTTTTTTCTTTCTTTTTCTTCTTCTTTCTTCCCCGTTTCCTCCCTCCCGCGCACTGCCCCTTCTTTTTCCCCTTACCGTCGCTGCCACTTCGGCCGCCCATTGCGCCGCCGTCCGGCGGTTGTGTTGTACACCACCCCCACCATTCTCTTCCCCTCCCACCAGAGTTCATCCCCACCAATTTTTAGAGGTATCGGACCAGCCGTTAGCCGCCACGAGCCCCTGGAAGTCATTGCACCTGCTCTGTTTTTCCCCTTATCGCCGGTTGCTTTCGCAGCCCAGAACTGTCGCTCGCCGGCGGCGTGGCCTACACCACTCACCCAGTTTTCTTCCCCTCTCACCGGTGAACATCCCCACTAAGTTTCACCTCCATCCGAGCCACCGTTAGCCACCACGAGCTCCTCCAAGCCATACGGTTTTTCACCGATTCCGGCGCCGTCGCACCTCCTCCGGCCACCATCTCTTCACAGCTTCTTCCCCTACCTCTTGCCGACCTAAACCACCCATTTTCGGCCTCGATCCGTTGCCGGAGCAGCTCCCACGAGCTCAACTCCGTTCAGCCCCTTTTTGGCCTTCGACCGCCATTTCCATAACCACCCATGGCCAAAACTCGTTTCCTTTAGCTTCATAAATATCTCAAAACCTTTCCCTATCAATTTCATGCCTTGGTTTGTTCCCGTTCGAAAGTGGGTAATTTATTACCCACGGCAACAGTGTAAATTACACTGTTACGTTGCTTTTCCTCCGCCGTTTGCAACGCCGTGAGCTTCCAAAAAATACGATATAGCGGTGTAAGTATTTTTCAAACTCTACTTTTAGATTTAAATATATTTTTCTCATTCAATAAATATTTATCTGTTGGTTGGCTGATTCCGGACTGAGTCTGAGGAGTTCGGGGGTCAGATGGACGGAGGACGGAGTTGTTTATTTTATTGATTTATGGATGGATGATTGTTTTATGCATTTATATCGCATTTACATGGTGCATGCATGTGCGTTTTAATTAAATTGAGAAAATCCTGTTTTATTGGCGTAGTGGATTATCGAGTGCGTGTCTCACGAGCCCAAGCCGGGATGGGTTATTATCCCAGTGGAGCTCCTCTGGTCACTCGAGAGCTTAATAAACTGAGTGACGTCCCCTGAGTTGTCACTGGGCGACGACGGGAGCGGGGGCTAGGGGATGCTTGGCTACGAACGCGCCGGGCGCAGAACCGAGCATTGCTCTACGCACCGACTCCATGGCCCTTCGCTGGCGAGGGCTAGAGGATGCTTGGATACGAACGCGCGGGGCGCAGAACTGGGCATCGCTCGTTTAGGTGTCATATGCGTGGTCGTTAACTGCGGTGTGACACTGGAGCCAGGGTGTGCGGATGACCCCAAGGGGAGGTCATGGTGCATACGGATTAATTGGTTAACGGATTGAGTTTGATATGGGCCAAATGTGACTTTTGGCGTGATATTTGGAAAGGATTTGTTTTTGGGCCGAATGTGATTTTTGGCGTGTGTGGAAAAATATGATTTTGTGGGTTTTGTGCATTGGCATCCTTTCATGCATATTGTTTAAGTTTTATATGTTTTTATCTGGTGGTGTTTGGATTTTACTTACCTGCGGCACCATTTTTTGTACTGTAGATTTTGGTGCAGTGTTCGAGGAAGAGGATGAGGCCGAGCCCGAGGATGCGGCTCCGCCGGGGTGCTGAAGTTAAAGTTTAAGCTTTGTTGTTTGGTTTAAAAACAATATTTGTGGTTTGTAATATTTTATCATATATGTTTTGAACAGCTTTGTATTAAACAAGAAAAATTCTGGTACATAGTTATGACTTTCTTTATCTGCTGCGTATTTCCTTTTGCACATTTGTTGCTTTTACACACACTTGACACTCGTCGATAGGGTGGTGACCCGTGTTGTCATCATCCGGACGTCTCGATTTTCCCGTGTCCGTTCGTGGAGATTTGGGGGCGTCATAGGTGGTATCAGAGCAGTTTGGCTCTGGGTAAAACCACATGTCCTGTAGGTAGTACCAAAATGTTTTTAAAGTTTTGTTTTAAAATTTATTTTAAGTAAAGTTGCTTTTGAATATGTTTTAATTGTTTTATTTGTTTGAGCTTGTTTGCTTGTATGTATTTATTTAGTTGTGTTATTGCATGCTGGTTTCATTTTTTGTTTTCTTGTTATGTGGTTTGGTTTGGGTTTTTGGTTTTATGTTGTTGGTTTGATTTGTTTTTCTTAAAGGGGGTCAAAGGTTGTGTTGTGCCAGGAAGGCGGTATAATCGAGGATACTATTATTAGGCAAGAACATTTAGTGTAGTAGGCTTGAATTTTTAGCGATGTGGTTTGCTTGTATGATGTTGAGGTCTGAATGGAATGTCATGGTTTAGGCAATCTTTGTAAGGCGGGAACTCACGTAGCAATGAGGAGAGGGATTAGCTTTAAGTCACTTCAAAAGTTTGTTCAGCGGGCCAGGACTCGACCACAAGCACCCTCGGGAGTGCATATGGGAGGCCGAGTTCTAGTTTGTGGCAAATGTAATAGAGCTCATGAGGGTGAGTGTCGTCTGGGTAGTAATCAATTTTTTGAATGCGGTCAGACGGGGCATTTTGCTCATGAGTGCCCTAGTCGAGTTCAAGAAAGCCGTGGAGCTCGTCGCAGTGGTAGAACTAACCAGAGGCATTTAGCTCGGGCTCGAATGTACGCAATGACTCTTGGTACTGTTGGAGGCGAGGTTACGGAGATTCAGAATGCTGGAGTCATGGCAGGTAGGGGTCTAATCTAATCTTTAGTGATGAACGCCTTGTGTGATTTGTTTTTCTTATATTATAGAGGCTTAGAGAGAGTGGCATGATCTGGGTGATCTTTTAGGGAAGTAGAATAATTGAGTTCTTTAGTTCCGTGGAGTTTATGAAATGGTCTATAGCGTAGTAGATTGTAAGTTCAACAAATTTCAAGGATAGATTTTATGAAATTTCATTAAAGTTTTAAAGTTTGGGACCTTATAGATTTTAGGAAAATAAGTTTATGGTAATTAAGATGTTAGGTTCGACAAGCTTTGGGGGGGAAATAATTAAGTTTCGAGTTTTAGATTTCGTGATTCGGATGAGTAATTTGGTGGCAAATAGGGCTTTAGATTTTACAAGCTTTTAAGGTGAATGTTTCGGATTAAAGCCACCAATCTTGAGAATTTCAAAAAATGATTTATTATCTATTAATGTTTTAGAATTTGAAAGATTTGAGAAGTCGATTTTTTCTATTATGGGATGTAAGTTCTTTGATCTTAGAGATTCCAGAAGATGATTCTTGTTTGATTTAAGGTTATAGAATTGCAGAATTGAAGGACTGATTTATAATAGGAATTGAGTTCTTAGTTTTATAGACTAGTGTTGTAGCTTGATCTACTCTAGTGAGTGATTAGTTTGTAACCATTAAAATGGGGTTGATTAGAGTTGAGTTATTGATATGAAAATTTTTCTAGAGTAGATTCCTTTGAGAATTGGAGGTAATGATCTAGTTCGTGTTTTTCTTTGAGGATTGAATATATCGAGCTAGTTTAGAAAAATATTTACTGTTAACTCGAGGTTGTAGTGGCAGATTTTAGGAAATGATTCTATCGATTCGAAAGATATAGGTCCATCAGGGTGTTGGAAATAGTAGATTTTGTGTTGGTATTAAATACGATTGAATTTGAGGCTATATGATCTGCAGACTTTTAGGAATGGATTCTTAGCAGGTCTAAGGTCATTCTCAGTACCAAACTTTAAGCAATGGCTAGTTGCTGATTTAAGGATATAAGTTGAGTAGATTCAGGAATGATTCTTGTTGAGTTGAAGATATAAGTCCAGGTGATGGAAATGTAATAATGGATCACTTGTACGTTTGAATGATTTGTGGTGTTGGCTAAGAGTACATGAGATCGATGAGTAGTAATGGTAAGTGCGTATGGATTTCGGGGAGTGCTGGTTCTAGTCTCATCTATTTTTGGCTTGGTAGGAGTTGAAGAGGAATCTGTGTGATAATATTAAATTCAAGAGATTTTGGCTCTGGGTCGTTTGGTAAGTTGAACGGAATGTGCAATCGAATCGGGTTACCCATTGGGATGATGGTTTGAAACGACTATTGAATTCATCTTGAGAATTAATTGCGACTTGAAGTTATAGGAATTTAAATTGGTGAGGCTATACTTTTCTTTGGAGATCAAGTATCCAGTTGGGAGAATTGGGGATATGGTTATTTAACTTGAAAGAGATCGTTAGGTCACCATGTGTGGTGTATGAAGTAATAAAGTTGTAGGATCCATGAGTGTTGTTTAATAGTTTTTGATGGATTCAAGATTTAAACAGTATGGCCTGTCTTGAGATTTATTTGTGAAGTGCTATGAAGGAATTAGTTGTGCTAAAACTATAGTTTTTGAGAGTACAAGTAGGTGGGTGAGTTACCAAGAGCGTTTTGATTATGTCTAGGTGATGTCAATGGTAGTTTATAATGAGTTTGAAGTATGGGATATCGGAGTATGGGATATCGGATAGAAGTTATAAGCGCTCTCGTTGGTTGGCCGGGAAGGACTTTGGCCTTTTGGAGATGTTCCTTATCTTTAGAAGAGACAGGTGTATTTTGGGATGGTGTGATGTGTTTTCAAATTGGGGCCTGGAGGTTGATTAGTACTGGTTTGTATCATCAATCAATGGATGTATTTTTGCGGAATGTCGATTTTCGTTTAGGGCAGCGATGGCCAACTGAGGAATGAGTGAAGATTTGTGGTTTTTGGAAGTATATGATTTTCTATGGAAATGTGGTAAACGTTTTCTTGTGGTTAGGTGTGGATTGAGCTTATACTTCATGATATTAATTTTTGAGGATATAACCTTTATGTATGTTGGTGAGTTATCAGACTGCGCGCGAAAGCATGATTTTTGGAGATTTTTAAAAGTTCAAATTTTGTATCGATTTTGAGGAATTAGTAGTAATTCAGAGTTTTAATGGGAGATTAACCTTTTGGTCGGGCAAATTTTATTTATTGATGGTTAATTTCGGGAAGTGGCTATTAGGTTACTGAGGTTGGAATAGGATGAAAATTCGTAAGGTAAAGCAAAGGCGTCGCCGATATTAGCAATTTATGGTGTGAAGTTAATAACCATTGGTTTTGTTGGGAGTTGTCGATGTTATGTATCTCTCAAATATGTTCGTAGTTGTACCTTGTATCTGTTTGGCGCTGATGGTTGATCTTGCAAATTTTGAGGACGAAATTTGTTTTTAAGGGGGGGAGGATGTGATGACCCGTTTTTACGTGTATTTTCACTGAAGACGCTTTTTAATTTATTTAATATAATAGTTCTTTTATTTTAAATTATTGTATTTTAAATTGGTTTTAATTTATTTGATGTTGTGTTTAATTTATTTAGTCGTTATACGGTTTTTAATATCGTTTTCGGCGGATCTGTTTTTGGTTTCCGGAGTGAGGATTGGACCTCATTTCTTTTCTTTTCTCTTTTTCTTTTTCCCTCTTTCCTTTTCTTTTTCTTCTTTTCTTTTTTTTTTCTTTCTTTTTCTTCTTCTTTCTTCCCTGTTTCCTCCCTCCCGCGCGCTGCCCCTTCTTTTTCCCCTTACCATCACTGCCACTTCAGCCGCCCATTGCGCCGCCGTCCGGCGGCTGTGTTGTACACCACCCCTACCATTCTCTTCCCCTCCCACTAGAGTTCATCCCCACCAATTTTTAGAGGTATCGGACCAGCCGTTAGCCGTCACGAGCCCCTGGAAGTCACTACACCTGCTCTGTTTTTCCCCCTGTCGCCGGTTGCTTTTGCAGCTCAGAACCGCTGCTCGCCGGTGGCGTGGCCTACACCACCCACCTAGTTTTCTTCCCCTCTCACCGGTGAACATCCCCACCAAGTTTCACCTCCATCCGAGCTACCGTTAGCCACCATGAGCTCCTCCAAGCCATACGGTTTTTCACTGATTCCGGCGCCGTCGCACCACCTCCGGCCACCATCTCTTCACAGCTTCTTCTCCTACCTCTTGCCGACCTAAACCACCCATTTCCGGCCTTGATCAGTTGCCGGAGCAGCTCCCACGAGCTCAACTCCGTTCAGCCCCTTTTTGGCCTTCGACCGCCATTTCCACAACCACCCACGGCCAAAACTCGTTTCCTTTAGCTTCATAAATATCTCAAGACCTTTCCCTATCAATTTCGTGCCTTGGTTTGTTCCCGTTCGAAAGTGGGTAATTTATTACCCACAGCAACAGTGTAAATTACACTGTTACGTTGCTTTTCCTCCGCTGTTTGCAACGTCGCAAGCTTTCAAAAAATACGATATAGCGGTGTAAGTATTTTCCAAACTTTACTTTTAGATTTAAATATATTTTGCTCATTCAATTAATATTTATCTGTTGGTTGGCTGATTCCGGACTGAGTCCGAGGAGTTTGGGGGTCGGATGGATGGAGGACGGAGTTGTTTGTTTTATTGATTTATGGATGGATGATTGTTTTATGCATTGATATCGCATTTACATGGTGCATGCACGTGCGTTTTAATTAAATTGAGAAAATCCTGTTTTATTGGCGTAGTGGATTATCGAGTGCGTGTGTCTCACGAGCCCAAGTCGGGATGGGTTATTATCCCAGTGGAACTCCTCTGGTCACTCGGGAGCGTAATAAACTGAGTGACGTCCCCTGAGTTGTCGCTGGGCGACAACGGGAGCGGGGGCTAGGGGATGCTTGGCTACGAACGCGCCGGGTGCGGAACCGAGCATTGCTCTACGCACCGACTCCGTGGCCCTTCGCTGGCGAGGGCTAGAGGATGCTTGGATACGAACGCATGGGGCGCAGAACTGGGCATCGCTCGTTTAGGTGTCACATGCGTGGTCGTTACCTGCGGTGTGACACTGGAGCCAGGGTGTGCGGATGACCCCTAGGGGAGGTCATGGTGCATACGGATTAATTGGTTAACGGATTGAGTTTGATATGGGCCAAATGTGACTTTTGGCGTGATATTTGGAAAGGATTTGTTTTTGGGCCAAATGTGATTTTTGGCATGTGTGGAAAAATATGATTTTATAGGTTTTGTGCATTGGCATCCTTTCATGCATATTGTTTGAGTTTTATATGTTTTTATCTGGTGGTGTTTGGATTTTACTTACCTGCGGCACCATTTTTGGTACCGTAGATTTTGGTGCAGTGTTCGAGGAAGAGGAGGAGGCCGAGCCCGAGGATGCGGCTCCGCCGGGGTGCTGAAGTTAAAGTTTAAGCTTTGTTGTTTGGTCTAAAAACAATATTTGTGCTTTGTAATATTTTATCATATATGTTTTGAACAGCTTTGTATTAAACAAGAAAAATTCTGGTACTTAGTTATGACTTTCTTTATCTGCTGCGTATTTCTTTTTGCACATTTGTTGCTTTTACACACACTTGACACTCGTCGATAGGGTGGTGATCTGTGTTGTCATCATCCGGACGTCTCGATTTCCCCGTGTCCGTGCGTGGGGATTTGGGGGCGTCACACCATTAGCCCAGAACAACCAAACTTTACCACCTTCTTCCACATTATTACAGAAATTTGGAAGATGTAACCACCGTGCCCTATGAGCACGCTTGTTAACTGAAAGAAAAGGTTCTAAAACTGCTACAACCGATAGATGGTATTTATTAATAATCCGCCTCAAACTTGCCTTCGAGGAACAAATCCCTCTAATATTCCATACAAGAATATTCATCATTTAATAATATTTATTGGAACGCGTCATTCGTTCAAGAACAACAATAGGTTTCTTTGCTTTACCACCACGATATTTTTTTTTTCGGGACTTCAATCTCACTATCCGACTCATAACACTTGGTAGCCAACTCTTCAATCTCATCCTCATTATCATTATCAATCAAAGAATGTGCCAACAAAGGATACATCAAGCAGTTATATGTACAAACTTCTCCTTCAAGAGTTTCATCAATCAACTTTAAAGAACTTCTAGGGGACCCACGGTTTTCTACCAAACCATCGCCACCATCCTTTTCATCTAGATTTTCAGACTCCTCATACCAAGACAACTTACCAGCCGATTCTCTCCTATTTGCATTCTGTTCCGCTGCACGTTCTTCCTCACGTTCCTTAACCCGAGTGTCTTCGGTCATCTTCATCACCTTATCGTCCAAGAGAGCTTGAGTCTGTGGAAATAAAACACCATTAGAATCAACAAATAAAACCTCCATCTGTTCGGACTGAGCAGCACTCTGTTTCTGGGAAATATGTTCCAGAATTTCTTTCCATCGTCCGCTCGGTACTCCCTTCTCATCCTCTCCATCCTGCAATTTTCCATTTTTTTTTCTCCCCTACCACCTTCCATACCTTGGTCTCTATCCCCTTCCCATTGTCAACCGAAACCACTTTCTTTTTCCCCTTCATATTATACTGACTTTTGGATTTACAGAAACCTTCTGAATGCCCCTATTTTCTGCACCAGTTACAATACAGCGGAATGTTCTCAAAGATGACTTCTTGAAAATGACTGCTCTCTAGCCCAGGTGGTCCTATCCAGAAATGATTCTTCAACTGCACCGATACATCCAACTCAACACAAATTCTGGCAGCTTCCGGTCTGGTAACACATAATGTAACATTGTCACATTTCAAGAACCGGCCAAGACCATCTCCAAAACTCTTCAACATGGACATTTGGAAATAATTCAGTGGAAGTCCAGGTAGTGTAATCCAAACAGGGACCAACGGGGGCTCATCCTCTTCATTAAATCCCAGAGTCCAATGGAATATTTTATATGGGACACCATTCATGTCTGAGCAGCCTCTAGCCATAACAGATACAAAATCACCCTCATTGATTAAGCGGACCAAAATATTTCCAAACTTACTATCAGTTTACTGTGTATGTATGATGGGTAAGGGAACTACAATTTATGTATGTATGTTATCATATATGTCATGTCATGCCACGTCATTACATGTTTATCTATTACGCATGATTTATTCTGTCATGAATGCTTATCTGTTACACAATCTATTATATCACGTATTGCTATACATTATAAGCATGTCATATTATGTTATGCCATCTATTACATGTATGGCATGTCACGTAATATTTACTGTTACATGTTATGCCAGGTTATGAAATGTTGTCTGTTACATATTATGTCATACTACAAAATATTTCTATCTCAAGTAAGTCATGTCTCTCAAGTTACGTTCTAGTCATGTTATATGACGTCAGGACTTATGTTCTTTTGTATTCCAATCACGTTTCATCTCGAATACAGTTTTGCATTTTGAGAACATTTAAGTTTCAGTTATCAGTTAATTTGTACTACAGTCAAGAATGATACACGCTGCCTGGTATTGCCGTCAAGGCTATGCTCATTTGAGTACTAAGGTGAAGGAGTATAATCTACCATATAACAGATGGTTAAATCAGTTAAGTTATGTTATGGTTAAAGATAATACGCGCTGCTTGGTACTGCGGTTAAGGCTATACGTTTCCGAGTATTACGATGAAGGAGTATAATCTACCGTTATGTTAAGTTATGTTACGGTCAAGGATAATACGCGCTGCCTGGTACTGTGGTCAAGGCTATGCGCTGCCAAGTACTATGGTGAAGGAGTATAATCTGCCGTACTACAGAAGGATGATACGTGCTGGCTGGTACTGCGGTCAAGGCTATGCACTGCCGAGTACTACGGTGAAGGAGTATAATCTACCGTTATGTTATGTTATATTCATGTTTACGTTAAGTTTCAAGTTCATATTCATATCATGTTATGTTCACGTTTATGTTAAGTTCAAACTCATGTTCATGTTCACGTTATGTTTCAAGTTCACGTTCATGTCATGATAAGTTCACGTTCATGTCATGATATGTTCACGTACATGTTCAAGTTCATGTTCTGTTCAAGTTCATGTTCATGTTATGTTATGTTCATGTTCACATTATGTCTCAAACTCACGTTTATGTCATGTTATGCTCAGGTTTATGTTAAGTTCAAGTTCATGTTTATATTATGTATGTTCACATTCATGCTATGTTTCAAATCCATGTTATGTTTCAAGTTCAAGTTCTTGTTATGTTGCTAGTCCATGTTGTGTTCTAAGTTCAAGTTCATGTCATGTCAAGTCAAGTTTGGTTCATGTTTCTGTTCAGGGTATGTCAGTTATGCCATGCTATATGTCAAGTTATGTTATGCTTATTTACAACTTTAATTATGCTTTCATGTTTTTACTACCATGCATGCATCATTAACCTGTGTGAAAGTTTCTTATTAACTTGCTGAGATTTGTAATCAAATCTCACTATAGTAGTCCCAACTACCATTCTCCCCAAATGGTAGGCGTTGTGTCAGGATCAGAGTAGGGAGCAGACACATTGGTAGACTGGAGGAGGTTGACTAGATGCCGCAGACATGACGCGGAACTTATAGCTTCCATAGTTAGTTTTTGGACCGATTCTGGCCTCATTAGTCTAACGAAAATTTGGGGGCATCACACATTGCAAGTACATCCCGTTAAGTATGCCATCTATTTCATGTATGTCATGCCATGTTTACTGTTGCAAATATGTCATGTTAAGTATGTCGTTTGTTACATGTGATACCATGTTACAAAATATTGTCTATTACATGTTTATGTCATGTTATGAAATGTTTATTTCTCAAGTTAGTCATGTCTTTCAAGTTATGTTTAAGTCATGTTATGTTACGTCAGGGCTTCTATCATTTCTTATTCTAGTCATTTTCACCTCGAGTACAATTTATGTACTTCAAGAATAGTCAAGTCAAGTTATTTATGTCAATCACGATCCTAAGTGCTAGGATGGGATAATATCCTAGTGAAACTCCTTTGTTCATGCTGGAGTGTCTAAATAGGTGGGACATTTATTGAGTTGACGAAATACAGTCAAAGGCTAGCGGGCGGGACCTAATTAACTAGTCACTGGAGCGCGCTAGGCACTAATGCTAATGGAGCCAGTATTAGTTCTCGTGGGGATCACAATCAATGTGGCACATGAGGTATGGCGACCATAGTCAGTGTGGCACATAAAACACACTCACAGCTAGTACAGATATCTATGTTGTGATGCGGTAATCGACAGGGACACATGGCTCTAGGGGACCCATGTAGCATTCGAGAAGTTGAGTTTAATCAGTTAAAGAAACAATATTCCAAGTACATGTTAAGTCAAGTTCATATTAAGTCAGGTTTTAGATCAAGTTCATGTCATGTCAAGTCTCAGTTTAAGTCCAGTTCAGTTTAAGCAAGTCAAGTTCAGCTTATGTTTCAATTTAAGTTATGTCAGTTATGCTATATTGTATGTCAAGTTATGCTATAATTGTTTATGACTTTGATTATGGATTCATGTTTTTACTGCCATGCATGCATCATTGATCTGTGTGGAAATTTTTTGTTAACTTGCTGAGATTTGTAATCAAATCTCACTGTGATAGTCCCAACTATTATTCCACCCTGGATGATAGAGCTTGTTACGCGATCCGAAGGAGAATCGAGATTCGACCAACTGGACACAGTCAGCTGAACAACGGTGCAATGTTAATGTTAATATAGTAGTTAATTTGAATTACTACTTGTATTATGGAGTTGCATTTCTAGTAGTCTTTTGATCATAGCCATTTTGGATTAGCTTTATTATCTTAGTTGTGTAGTATGTCATTATGTATGAAGTATGTTTTAAGTGTTTTGAATATTTCCAGTTTGGTGCATAGTATTGCTAAAGAAAAAAATTATCCGTTGTGAATATTGCATAATGTTATATGAATGTTAGGAACATTGCACCTTATATGTCATAAATTGGACAAGTGTGACACCCCCAAATTTTGCTTGGTATTGGATGCACATTTAAAGCGTCGAGATATGCAACACAAGGTTACCTGTCCTCGTTTATGATATATAAGATGTAATGTTTCTAACATGCATATAACATTATGCAATATTCACAACATATTTTTTATTTATTTATTTTACTTTAGCAATACTATGCACCAAACTAAACTATCCCAAATACTTAAAGCATACTTCATACATAAAAGCATACAAAACAACCATGATCACAACACTAGTCCAAAATGGCTATGATCAAAAGAGTACTCAAGATACAACTCCATAAGTACAAGTAGTAACCTAAGTAACTATTATGCCATCATCAACGTCGCATCGTCACTTAGTCGACTATATCCAATTGGTTGATTGCTAGTTCTCCTTCAAATCCTATAACAAGATCTACCATTTAGAAGGAATGGTAGTTAAAACTATCACAGTGAGATTTGATTACAAATCCCAGTAAGTTAACAGAAAACCTCTACATAGGTTAATGATGCACGCATGGTAGTAAAATCATGAATGCATAATCACAGTCACAAGTACGCTTAGCATAACTTGACCTAAAGCATAGCATAACTTCACATATGAAATAGCACAACCTGACATATGACATAACCTAACTTGACATATGACATGACATAACTTAAATTGAATCGTGATATGACATAACATAACTTGACATATGACATGACATAACTTAAATTGAATCGTGAATTGAACTTGACTTGCTTGACATGAACTTGATTTGAGACTTGACTTAACATGAACTTGATCTGAAACTTGACTTAACATGAACTTGATTTGAAACTTAACTTAATATGAACTTGATTTTAACACAACGGCAGATTATACTCCTTCACTATAGTACTCGACAGCGTATAGCCTTGACCACAGTATTGGCATCATGTATTATCCTTCTATAGCACGACAAATTATACTCCTTCACCATAGTACTCGACAGCGCATAGCCTTGACCACAATACCAGGCAACGCATGTTATCCTTGACCATAATATAACTTAATTTATTTATCCATCTGTAGTACAACAAATTATACTCCTTCACCTTCGTATCGGCAGCGCATAGCCTTGATCATAATGCAAGGCAGCGCGTATCATCCTTGATCGTAGTACAAATTAATTGACAACTAAAACTTAACTTAATTGTTCTCGAAATATGCAACTGTATTCGAGACGAAACGTGACTGGAATATGAAAAGACAAAAGCCCTAACATAACATAACATGACTTGAACGTAACTCGAGAGACATGACTTACTTGAGATATAAATATTTTGTAACTTTACATAACATATAACAGACAATATTTTATAATATGGCATAACACATAACATACTTAACATGACATACTTGCAACAGTGAGTGTTAAATGACATGTCATACATTTAACAAATGACATACTTGCAAAGTATAGCAATACATGATAGAATATATTGTATAATAGATAAATAAATCGTGACAAAATAAATTCTGCGTAATAGATGAATAATGAATTGGAATAGCACATATTCTAACATATATACAGAACTGTAGCTCCTTTACTTATCACCCATGCACCGTAAACTGCAAGTAAGTTAAAAGCTAACTTATCTTGGTCTTTGCGTTGCTTTAATCAAACTCAGCACGATCACGAAGAACTGAAAATGGTGATTTCTAAAAGTTAAAAATTAATCACTAACAATTAGAAATATGAAAAAATACTAACTTAGAGTAAAATGATCATTTTACCCTCTACATGTGGAAAAATAACAATTTTACCCCTAACTTAAGGATTTTGCATCCTAACTCCAAAAATCACCAAAATATAAATTTTTTCATAAACTCAAATAGCAAATCAGAAAAATTTAAAACTAAATACAACTATAAAAAGTCTATAGGGGCCGAAACTTGCATAGGCTTTTTTCCTTAGCGTTTGTTGCAATTCTTCCAATTTTAGAACTCATGATCAAACCAAATTTTTGCAACAAATATCTTCCAATCCTAAGTTTAAAAACATACTTAAAACAACCACTAAAAAAATATGAAAATCATCACCACCAAAGTTTTTAGAAAAAAGATTTAAACTTTCTAACTCAAAAGGCAAACCCTTGAATCAAATGCTTTGATCTTTTTCAAACCATCTCCAAGAACTTCAAAAAATCCAACTCATACTTTGAAAATGTTCATAACATATTTTAAAAACAACCATATTTTGAATAATGAACAAAAGTCATCAAAATCACTCAAACCATACTTGAACTTTTCGGTCTCTCTCTAAGTTCAAAAACATATTTTTGTTTCTAACTTGTTTTGATCAACCCTTGATCCATGACTTATCAAGACGTGATCTTCAAACCAAAACATCAGATGGTTTAAAAAGGTGTCCAAAAACTGATCTAAGCTTCAAATTCAAGATCACATAGTTAAAAATCAACCAAAACATAAATTTAGCCAAGAACATCAACACTTTGGCCTATCCGAATATCTCTTTGCATAAAATTTTATATCTTTAAAACTAAAATCAAGTATCTTCAAACTAATATTCTAAAATGTATATAAGAGGCTTAGGATCCTCCAATAAAATTATCAAATGTGATGACCCGATTTTGAGTGTATTTTCGCTGATATGGTTGTTTTTATTTTAATTAATATATTAGTTATTTATTTTAATTTATTTGCATTTTAAAATTAGTTTTTAATTTATTTGATGTTGTGTTTTATTTCTTTTAGTTGTTTTGTGATTTTTAATTTCTTTTTGGCGGTTTAGTTTTGCTTCCCGGAATGAGGATTAGATCTCCTCTTTTCCCTACATCTCTTTTCCTTTTTCCTTTCTTTTTCTTTTCCTTTTTCTCTTTTTCCTTCTTTTCTTTTTCTTTTCTTTTTCTTTTTCTTCTTTTTCTTTTTTTTCTTTTTCTTTTTCCTGCTTCCCGCGTCGTCCCCCCCCGAGCTCTCTCTCTCTCTTCTCTCTCTCCCTCACGGCCGGAAACTTCAACAGCCCAGACCGCCACCGTCCGGCCACCGTTTGGCTCGCTGCCAGTCCCGTTCGAACCCCCTCCCTCTGGTGCACCTTCCCACCAAATATCTTCCCCTGCCGGCCGGCCGTTTGGCCGGAAAAGCCATTTGAAGCCCCACGGATTTTGCTCCGATCCGCCCCCGTCGCTCCACCTCCAGCCACCATTTCTTCACCACTTCATCACCGGTCCCTTGCCATCCTAACCCACCCATTTTCGGCCTCCAACGACCACCGGAACAGCTCCTACGGGCTTAGTTTCCGATTTGTGTTTTCTGGCCATTTCCGGCGATTCCGCTGCCACCCACGACCGTTCATCACTTCCAATAGCTTCACAACCATCCCTAGACCATTCTCTATCAATTTCATGTCCTATTTTGTCCCCGTTCAAAAGTGGGTTTTTCAAACCCACGGCCACAGTGAATTTTCACTGTGACGTTGCTTTTCCGCCGCCGTTTGCAACGCCGCTTGTTTTCTAAAATTACCGTATAGCGCTGTAAGTATTTCCCAAACCCTATTTTCAGATTTAAATATATATTGCTCTTTCAATTAATTAAATTGCTGGTTGGTTGATTCCGGACTGAGTCCGAGGAGTTCGGGGGTCGGATGGATGGAGGACGGAGTTGCTTGTTTTATTGTTTTATGTTGGTTGGTTATTTTATTATGCATTGATATGGCATTTCATGGTGCATGCACGTGTGTTTTTGTTTATGTGGGAAAAGCCTGTGTATTGGCGTAAGTGGTCTTACGGGTGCGTGTGTATCACGACCCCAAGCCGGGATGGGGTATTATCCCGGTGGAGCTCCTCTGGTCACTCGGGAGCGGAATAAACTGAGTGATGTCCCCTGAGTTGTCGCTAGACGACGGGAGGGGGGGCTAGGGGTTGCTTGGCTACGAACGCGCCGGGCGCGGAACCGGGCATCGCTCTACGCACCGACTCCGTGGCCCTTCGCTGGTGAGGGCTAGAGGATGCTTGGCTACGAACGTGCGGGGCACGGAACTGGGCATCGCTCGTTAGGTGTCACATGCGTGGTGGTACTCTGCGGTGTGACACTGGAGCCAGGGTGTGCGGATGACCCCCTAGGGGAGGTCATGGTGCATACGGATAAAATGTGACTTTGGCGTGTTTTCCAGAAAGGATGTGTTTTTGGGCCAAATGGGTTTTTGGCGTGTGTGGAAAACTGTGTCTTTGGGTTTGGTGCATTGGGCATGGTTCATGCATATTGTTTGAGTTCTATATGTGTTATTATCTGGAAGTGTTTGGGTTTTACTTACCTGCGGCACCATTTTTGGTTCCGTAGCTTTTGGTGCAGAGTTAGAGGACGAAGAGGAGGAGGCTGAGCCCGAGGATGCGGCTCCGCCGGGTTGCTGATGCTATGTTTTATATTTGTTTAAAACTGTATTTGTGTTTTTGTAATATTTTATTTATGTATGTCTTAAACAGCTTGTATTACGTTAAGAAAAATTCTGGTACTTAGTTATGACTTTCGTTATCTGCTGCGTGTTTCTTTCGTGCACATTTGTTGCCTTTGCACACACTTGTCACCCGTCGATGGGATGGTGACCCGGGTTGTCACCATCCGGACGTCTCGATTTCCCCGTGTTCGGGCGTGGGAATTTGGGGTCGTCACATCAAAGCCATTGAAATAGGTTTAAACCACAAATGATTTAAACTTTCTCAAAATAAAAACTATTTTTCCTCTTCAAGTTTCTATGCTTCTAGATCTAAGAGACTATTTAATCAAAACCTTTAATCATGCAACCAATCCTCAACTCATATTTATATACACATGTTAACAATACTACATAAAAATTTTAGACCAAGATCTATCAATTTCAGAGTTCTCCAATCTGGTCCAAGGGGGCGCGACAGTGGAACTGTACGCTCGGAGGTTCATAGAACTTGAGCGGTTTGCTCCTCACCTTGTCGCCACTGAGGAGATGCGAGCAGATCGTTTCCAGGAGGGGCTGCATCATGACATACGCCGTATGGTGGTCAGCCATCGGATATCCACTTTTCAGGAGTTAGTGGATGTGGCCACCCTTGTAGAGCGGGAAAATAATCTGAGTATGGGCTCCCCTCCAGGGCATAAGAGGCGGAGTTTCTCTGGTGAAGGAAGCAGCTCGGGTTCGCCCCAGAAATTCGTTCAGCGGACCGGAACTCGACCTCAAGCATCCTCAAGTGTTCACATGGGAGGACGTGTGCCTGTTTGTGGAGCTTGTAATAGAGCTCATGAGGGCGAGTGTCGGACGAGTAGCGGACCCCAGTGTTACCGGTGCGGCCAAGTGGGACATATTGCTCGGGATTGCCCCGTCAGAGTTCAAGGAAGCCGTGGAGGTAGACACGGTGGAAGAACCAACCCGAGACAAGCAGTGCAAGCCCGGGTTTATGCTGTCACACCCGGAGAGGTGGATGATGAGGCACCAGCGACCCATGATGCTGGAGTAATCACAGGTATGGATTAATTTAATTTTTTAAGTTGGATTTAATTTTTGGTGCATTTGGTTTCTTCGTTGTTTTTTTGGATTTCATGGGTTGTGTGTTTGGTTCAGGAAGAGTCTGTTTGTATGAGTTTTATGCTTGTACTTTGTTTGATTCCGGTGCTTCACGATCGTTTGTGTCTTCCACGTTTGCTCGGGTATGTAACTTGGTCACGGAACCGTTGCCGAAGGCTATGGTAGTGGCTCTACCCGATGGTGAGATGGTGTGGTGTTCCAAGGTTGCTTTGGGATGCCCGTTAAATTTTGAGGGAAGATTCTTTGATGCTAATTTGGTGGTGTTCAAGCTGTTGGGTTTTGATATCATCCTCGGGATGGATTGGCTATACCGATATTCTGCGAGTATTAATTACAGAAGTCGGATAATTAGCTTTCAGCTTCCAGATGGTAATTGTCTGGAATTTGCGGGGAGTAGATTAAAAGAAAAGCCGATGATTATATCGGCGATTCAGGCAAGACGAGAGATTGCTTGGGGAGCGGATGCATTCTTGGTGCAGATGGTGTCCACGCCGTCTGAGAAGAAGTCTTTGGCAGACATTCCAGTTGTGGAAGAATTCCCCGATGTGTTTGTGGATGACTTGCCCGGACTACCCCCTGTTCGGGAGATGGAGTTTGTCATAGACTTGGAACCTGGAGCGGCTCCTGTGCATAAAGCTCCTTATCGCATGGCACCGGCTGAATTGAAAGAGTTGAAGACTCAGTTGCAAGAACTGGTAGAGAAGGGATTTATTCAGCCTAGTACGTCGCCGTGGGGTGCACCAGTTTTATTTGTTAAGAAGAAAGATGGAACCCTCCGTATGTGCATTGACTATCGGGAATTGAACAAGGTGACCATCAAAAATAAATATCCTCTCACGCGGATAGATGATTTGTTTGATCAGCTTCAAGGAGCAGCCGTGTTCTCTAAGATTGATCTGAGGTCGGGATACTACCAGCTGAGAATCAGAGACCAGGATGTGCCTAAAACTGCTTTCAGGTCGAGGTATGGGCATTATGAATTTAAGGTGATGCCGTTTGGGTTAGCTAATGCCCCTGCAGCGTTCATGGATTTAATGAATCGAGTGTTTCGACCTTATCTGGATTCCTTTGTGGTAGTATTTATTGATGATATACTGATTTATTCCCGAGATGTGGAAGAGCATGTGTATCATCTTAGTCTGGTACTTGAGAGATTGAGAGAACACCAGCTATACGCCAAGCTCAGTAAGTGTGAATTCTGGTTGGAAGAAGTTAAATTTCTTGGGCATGTAATTTCCCGGGACGGAGTGGCAGTTGATCCTAGTAAGGTAGAAGCCATTTTGTCATGGCAGCGCCCGACTACAGTACGTGAGATCAGGAGTTTCTTGGGGCTCGCCGGTTACTACCGAAGATTTGTAGAGGGTTTTGCTCGCCTATCCGGACCTCTCACAGCTTTGACTCGGAAGAATACATAATTTGTTTGGTCAGAGAAATGTGAGAGAAGCTTCCAGGAATTGAAGAACAGGTTGACAACGGCACCAGTGTTAGCGCTCCCAGAACCGCATAAGCCATTCGTAGTCTTCAGTGATGCGTCTAAGTTCAGTTTGGGTTGTGTCCTTATGCAGGAAGGACGGGTTGTAGCCTATGCATCTCGTCAGCTAAAGGACCATGAGAAGAATTATCCGACGCACGATCTAGAATTGGCTGTGATTGTTTTTGCCCTTAAGATCTGGCGGCACTTCTTGTATGGGGAAGCTTGCGAGGTATTTACTGATCACAAGAGCTTGAAGCATTTGTTTTCCCAGAAAAATCTGAATATGAGGCAGAGGCGATGGCTGGAGCTAATCAGTGACTATCAGTGTGAGATCAAGTACCATCCGGGGAAGGCTAATATAGTTGCTGATGCTTTGAGCCGGAAGTCGCACTTGGAAGATGAAGCCGAGCCGTCAGTATTGGAATCGTTGCTTTGTGGGATGAGAAGGCTCCTTATAGAGAGTTCGCAGCAAGTAGAGATTTTGTCTTCAGTTCTTGATATTCGGGTAACTGATTTTGAAGAATTGAAAACTCTCTAAAGAAAGGATCCGAAGCTGCTGAACATCAGGAAAAGAGTCCGAAAATCTCGAGGGCCGTTGCATTATAGCATGGATAATGATGGGATACTTCAGTTTCGAGATCGCAGAGTGGTCCCAAAGGACTCAGATTTCAAAGAACGGATCATGGCGGAAGCTCATGCGGCCCCGTATTCAGTTCATCCCGGCAGTACAAAGATGTATCGGGACTTGAAAAAAAATTACTGGTGGGATGGAATGAAGAAGGACGTTGCCTTATATGTGGAGAAATGCCACACATGCCATCAGGTGAAGGCCGAGCATTAGAGACCTGCAGGTATGCTCCAACCCCTCCCTATTCCTGAGTGGAAATGGGATGATATCACGATGGACTTTGTAGTGGGTTTGCCGAGAACGCCTAGTGGGAAGAATTTTGTTTGGGTGATTGTGGACCGGTTAACGAAGAGTGCTCATTTTCTGCCTGTAAATAACACCGACTCTTTGGGTAAGTTGACCCGCTTGTATGTCAAGGAGATAGTGCGGCTGCACGGCATACCAAAGAGTATAGTGTCGGATCGAGACCCGAGGTTTACGTCGCAGTTCTGGAAGACTTTGCAGGCAGCTTTGGGTACTAAGTTGAAGTTCAGTACTGCTTATAACCCGCAGACAGACGGCCAGTCAGAGCGCACCATTCAGACCCTGGAAGACATGTTACGAGCATGTGTCATGGAATTCCAAGGAAGTTGGGAAAACCATTTGCCGCTCATCGAGTTTGCATACAATAACAGCTTCCATGCGACCATTCAGATGGCTCCCTATGAAGCTCTTTATGGGAGAAAGTGCAGGTCGCCCTTGTGTTGGGATGAGGTTGGGGAGAGTAGGATAATTGGACCCGAAATAATTCAAGAGATGCAAAGCCAAGTCCGGATCATCAGAGATAAAATGGCGGCAGCTTAGAGTCGCCAGAAAAGTTACGCTGATACCAGGAGGAGAGAGTTGTCTTTTGAAGTTGGTGATTGGGTTTACCTTAAAGTCTCTCCCATGAGAGGTGTTAAGCGTTTTGGTAAGAAGAGGAAGCTAGATCCGAGGTATGTCGGCCCTTTTCAGATTCTGGAGAAGGTAGGGTCCGTCGCCTATAGAGTTGCTTTGCCAGATTATTTCGGGGATCTTCATGACGTCTTCCACGTATCATCCCTGAAGAAGAGCTTTGGACAGCAAGAGCCACGTTTCGTCGACCTAGCAGGTATTCAGTTGCAACCGGATCTCACTTATGAGGTTGTTCCATCACAGATTTTGGATTGGAAGGAGCAACGGTTGAGGTCCAAGACGATACCTTTGGTTAAAGTGGCTTGGGGAGATCCGTTAGCTCAAGATTTCTCTTGGGAACGAGCAGCGGACATGAGGGAGCGGTACCCGTACTTGTTCGATTAGAGAAGGTATGTATCTTAATCTTGATCACAGTTGGTTTATGTGCTTTCTTGTGGTTTGCTTTAAGTTGGTGGTTGATTTGCAATTTCGAGGACGAAATTGTTTTTAAGGAGGGGAGGATGTGATGACCCGATTTTGAGTGTATTTTCACTGATATGGTTGTTTTTATTTTAATTAATATATTAGTTATTTATTTTAATTTATTTGCGTTTTAAAATTAGTTTTTAATTTATTTGATGTTGTGTTTTATTTCTTTTAGTTGTTTTGTGGTTTTTAATCTCTTTTTGGCGGTTTAGTTTTGCTTCCCGGAATGAGGATTAGATCTCCTCTTTTCCCTACATCTCTTTTCCTTTTTCCTTTTTCTCTTTTTCCTTCTTTTCTTTTTTTTCTTTTTCTTTTTCCTGCTCTCCGCGTCGTCCCCCCCCGAGCTCTCTCTCTCTCTTCTCTCTCTCCCTCACGGCCGAAAACTTCAACAGCCCAGACCGCCGCCGTCCGGCCACCGTTTGGCTCGCCGCCGGTCCCGTTCGAACCCCCTCCCTCCGGTGCACCTTCCCACCAAATATCTTCCCTTGCCGGCCGGCCGTTTGGCCGGAAAAGCCATTTGAAGCCCCATGGATTTTGCTCTGATCCACCGCCGTCACTCCACCTCCGGCCACCATTTCTTCACCACTTCATCACCGGTCCCTTGCCGTCCTAACCCACCCATTTTCGGCCTCCAACGACCACCGGAACAGCTCCTACGAGCTTAGTTTCCGATTTGTGTTTTCCGGCCATTTCCGGCGATTCCGCCGCCACCCACGGCCGTTCATCACTTCCAATAGCTTCACAACCATCCCTAGACCATTCCCTATCAATTTCGTGTCCTAGTTTGTCCCCGTTCAAAAGTGGGTTTTTCAAACCCACGGCCACAGTGAATTTTCACTGTGACGTTGCTTTTCCGCCACCGTTTGCAACGCCGCTTGTTTTCTAAAATTACCGTATAGCGCTGTAAGTATTTCCCAAACCCTATTTTCAGATTTAAATATATATTGCTCTTTCAATTAATTAAACTGCTGGTTGGTTGATTCCGGACTGAGTCCGAGGAGTTCGGGGGTCGGATGGATGGAGGACGGAGTTGCTTGTTTTATTGTTTTATGTTGGTTGGTTATTTTATTATGCATTGATATGGCATTTCATGGTGCATGCACGTGTGTTTTTGTTTATGTGGGAAAAGCCTGTGTATTGGCGTAAGTGGTCTTACGGGTGCGTGTGTATCACGACCCCAAGCCGGGATGGGGTATTATCCCGGTGGAGCTCCTCTGGTCACTCGGGAGCGGAATAAACTGAGTGATGTCCCCTGAGTTGTCGCTAGACGACGGGAGCGGGGGCTAGGGGTTGCTTGGCTACGAACGCACCGGGCGCGGAACCGGGCATCGCTCTACGCACCGACTCCGTGGCCCTTCGCTGGTGAGGGCTAGAGGATGCTTGGCTACGAACGTGCGGGGCACGGAACTGGGCATCGCTCGTTAGGTGTCACATGCGTGGTGGTACTCTGCGGTGTGACACTGGAGCCAGGGTGTGCGGATGACCCCTAGGGGAGGTCATGGTGCATACGGATAAAATGTGACTTTGGCGTGTTTTCCAGAAAGGATGTGTTTTTGGGCCAAATGGGTTTTTGGCGTGTGTGGAAAACTGTGTCTTTGGGTTTGGTGCATTGGGCATGGTTCATGCATATTGTTTGAGTTCTATATGTGTTATTATCTGGTAGTGTTTGGGTTTTACTTACCTGCGGCACCATTTTTGGTTCCGTAGCTTTTGGTGCAGAGTTAGAGGACGAAGAGGAGGAGGCTGAGCCCGAGGATGCGGCTCCGCCGGGTTGCTGATGCTATGTTTTATATTTGTTTAAAACTGTATTTGTGTTTTTGTAATATTTTATTTATGTATGTCTTAAACAGCTTGTATTACGTTAAGAAAAATTCTGGTACTTAGTTATGACTTTCGTTATCTGCTGCGTGTTTCTTTCGTGCACATTTGTTGCCTTTGCACACACTTGTCACCCGTCGATGGGATGGTGACCTGGGTTGTCACCATCCGGACGTCTCGATTTCTCCGTGTTCGGGCGTGGGGATTTGGGGTCGTCACATCAAAGCCATTGAAATAGGTTTAAACCACAAATGATTTAAACTTTCTCAAAATAAAAACTATTTTTCCTCTTCAAGTTTCTATGCTTCTAGATCTAAGAGACTATTTAATCAAAACCTTTAATCATGCAACCAATCCTCAACTCATATTTATATACACATGTTAACAATACTACATAAAAATTTCAGACCAAGATCTATCCATTAGCTTGGTCAAAAGCTCCAAAATATAACATACTCTCCAGTTTATCACCTATAATGACCTTTCTGGGATTTTAATAACATTTGACTGAGAAAAGGATTTTAAAATGGAACAAATAAAGTAACCACGTAAACTAGACTAAAAATGGAACAACTTTTATGTGGAAAATTTGTGAGAAAACACTTACAGAAGCTCTAAAACTGGCGTGCAAAACAACTCTTAAAAGTTGTCCGAGAGAGTCTTCAGTTTTTTTTTTTTTTTTCCTAAGGAATGTGGGGAAAATAGATGGGTTGATTGTGAAATGGTCTGGAAAACTTCTTGGATAAGTGAGGGATGAAGAGAGGGCTGAGAGTAAGCTTGAGGGTTGCTCTTGACAACCCAAAAATAGTGGACAAAAGTATCCCAAGATTTTTCCTTCTGGTGGAGTGTTGAGTTGAAATGGTGAGGTTGCCCCTTTAGCTTATCATTTCCAGAACCTTCTAGGCCCCGTTTTAAAAGACCTGGTCAGCCAACTTGGGGTGCAAAACTTAGCCAAGAAGCAATGCTAATGAGGCCAAATTCTTGGGGCTAAACCAAATCGGCCTCAATTTAGAGTTTTAAGAGGGTTTGGGCTGCTATCAAGCCCAAATCCAATTTCACTTGGCTCAATAAAATATCCAAGGTTAAAAAAGTTGGATAATGATGTTCTAACATAAATTTGAAGGATTAATAGCATGTGAAAGTAATTTAGTCAAATGATTAAACACAATACTAGAAACCGATTTAATTAGGATTTTAAGGTCAACTTTAGGATTTGGATAACCGTTTTGTGTTTCGATTTTAACCATAATTTTGGTTCTCAGTTGTATTCCAACCATTAAGGATTTTACTAGGGTGTAAATTCTCTTTGGTTTGGTACAATTTGATTGGTCGGATGGAATGGGGTTTTTGCTTAGGTGACATGATCTCACACCTTGATTCCTTCAAATCGCTCAAACGTTTCTCATGGTACCAAGTATCTAATACTATTCATTATGTGTGGCTTAGATCTTGCCAAGTGTCTGAATAAAACTTCTTTGACCTAATTTGGACATTACGTATTGTGATTTTGAAAACATTGCACTTAATGCACTTATCAAGTTACTATTTACTCCAACAAAGTGCATGATAAAATTAGTACCAAAAAATCCTAAATATTCACATGAACTTACAGTGAAAATCGTTTACCGAAATTCAATCCTAAAGTGCCCCTAAAAATAAATTCACAGTTTGAAAAAGGTATTTCTTCTGAAAAAATGAAAATGGGTTATTGTACCATAAGTCCTAAATAATCCACCAAGTCTAATGGAGCAAACCATAACGCATTCTGATATTTCTAACTATCTCAAAATAATAAAAATCGTAATTCTGGCACTATAGTGAGTGATAAATAACATTGACTATGTTGATGGACTAAAACTTATGCGATTAGTCGATTCGTGAAAAATTATGGGGTTTTCTCAAGTTTCCTAAAGCCTATAGAAATTCCACCATTGAATTTCTAGCGGGTTATTACAGCAGGTAACCTTGTGTTGCATGTGTCGATGCTTCAAATGTCCATCCGATCCAAACAGAATTTGGGGGCATCACACCAGTGTTAAATGATGAGAGGATAATGTCTAGCTACAGACTTTAAATAAAGCACTTTTGGGAGGCAACCCAAGTTTTTATTTTTGTTTAATCTTATTCATTTGCTTTTCATCTTGGAGGAATGAAGAGGCCGGGGAGATCTCCAAGGAGTACACGGCTGCACCTTTTAAAAAAATATTTAATTGGAAGAAAAGAAAAAAAATCAGGGGAGCACCTCTTACCTTCTTTCATTCTCTTCTTTAGTTTTTCTTCCTCCTTCCCATTGAGGATAATGTGATATTTAAGTTTGGGGGAAGTGAATTTAATTTAATTTATTTATTTTAAAAAATATAATAATAATAACAACAACAGTATGGTTGATGAATAAAAAGCCTACGATAAGAATATGATTGAAATTGATTATAATTTTTAGAAAAAATTCTCATTGCTTAAGTCTAGTTGTTAATTCTTTACTTGATCTTTCTTAATTTGATATTTTCTATGTTCAATGAATGCTTATACTGATCATTAATCGTTTTGCATACCTAAAGAAATCTTATGTGAATTTTGTGAATTTGTATCGTCTCCACTTACTCTAGAACTTGTTTGATTACACTCAAGGTGAAATCCTAGACAAAATATTATTGGGAAAATGATTAAGGCATTCTTTGGATCAATTGAGCCCTTCAAGCTTACCTATGAATTTTCTTTATCCCTAGTCACCCCTTTGAGCATCATTGAATTATATTTTGGCTTTATATTTTTCTCTCTTGTAAACCATCATATTCCCTACCCTATTTGAGCTTAAACACTGATTTCCTCACCTTTTGAGAGAACTAAGTTGACACAAACTGTGACGCCCCCAAATCCCCCCGTACGGACACAGGGAAATCGAGATGTCCGGATGGTGACATCACGGGTCACCATCCTATCGCCAAGTGCCAAGTGTGTGTATAAACAACAAATGTGCACGAAGAAATACGAAGCGGATAGCAAACTCATAAACTAAGTACCAGAATTTTTTATTATTTAATACAAAGCGGTTCAAATTATACTAAATAAAATATTACAAACTACAAATATAGTTTCAAAGCCAAGTACAAAGCATAAACTCGAACTCAGAACTCCGGCGGAGCCACATCCTCGGGCTTAGCCTCCTCCTCCTCCTCGAACTCTGCACCAAAATCTACGGTACCAAAAATGGTGCCGCAGGTAAGTAAAATCCAAACACCACCAGATAAAAATATATTAAACTCAAACAGTATGCAGGAAGAATGCCAATGCACATGACCCGTAAATCACATTTTTTCCACGCACGCCAAAAACCCATTTGGCCCAAAAACCTATCCTTTAAGCAAAACCTCGCCATTATCCCCGATAATGGCCCAAAAACATATCCTTTCCAACTCACGCCAAAAGACACATTTGGCCCATATCCAACTCAATCCATTAACCAATTAATCCGTATGCACCATGACCTCCCCTAGAGGTCATCCGCACACCCTGGCTCCTGTGCCATACTGCGGGTAACGACCACGTGTATGACACCTATATGAGCGATGCACAGTTCCGCGCCCCGCGCGTTCGTAGCCAAGCATCCTCTAGCCCTCGCCAGCGAAGGGCCACGGAGTCGGTACGTAGAGCGTTACCATCCCACCCGCTCCCGTTATCACCCAGTGACAACTCAGGGGACATCACTCAGTATATTACGCTCCCGAGTGAATATAGGAGCTCCACTGAGATTATAACCCATCCCGGCTTGGGCTCGTGAGACACACGCACCCGAAAATCCATTTACGCCAATAAAACAGGATTTTTCTCAAATAAATAAAATGCACGTGCATGCACTATGTAAATGCAATCTCAATGCACAAAACAACCAACCAATCATAAACAGCCAAACCAATCAACTTCATCCTCAATCCATCCGACCCCCGAACTTCTTGGACTCAGTCCGGAATCAACCAACCAGCAGATAAATTTATAGTAAGAGTAAAATATATTTAAATCTAAAAGTAGAGTTTGGAAAATACTTACAGCCCTATACGGTATTTTTTGAAAGCTCGCGGCGTTGCAAAAGGCAGAGGAAAAGCAACGTAACAGGGTATTTTACACTGTGGCCGTGGGTAATAAATTACCCACTTTCGAACGGGAACAAACCAAGACACGAAATTGATAGGGAATGGTCTTGAGATATTTATGAAGCTAAGGGAAGTGAGTTTTGGGCGTGGGTGGCGGTGGAAACGGCGATGAAAAGCCAAAAAGGAGCTGAATGGGTTGAGCTCGTGGGAGCTACTTCGGCAACGGATCGAGGCCGGAATTGGGTGGGTTAGGTCGGCAAGAGGTAGATGAAGAAGCTGTGAAGAGATGGTGGCCGGAGGTGGAGCGACGGCGCCGAAAAAGCTCAAAAACCGTGTGGCTTGGAGGATCTCGTGGTGGCTAAAGGTGGCTCAGATGGAGGTGAAACTTGGTGGGGATGTTCACCGGTGGAAGGGGAAGAAAATTGGGTGGGTAGTGTAGGCCACGCCACTGGCGAGCGGTGGTTCTGGGCTGAGAAAGCAACCGGCGACAGAGAGGGAAAACAGGGCTGGTGCCGTGACTTCCAGCCGTGCGTGGTGGCTAACGGCTGGTCGAATGACCCTAAAAATTGGTGGAGATGATCACTGGTGGGAAGATTTTGGTGGGGGTGGTGTACTACATGGCGGTGGGGCGGCGGTGGTCTGGGCCGGTCAACAGGCGGTGACGGGAAGGGGAGAAAAGGAGCTGCTACGCGTACGCGGGAGAGGAGGAAGAAGAAAGAAGAAGAAAAGAAAGAAAAAGAAGGAAAAAGAAAGAAAAAAGAAAAAGAAAAAGAAAAAGAGAAAAGAAAAAGAAAAGATGAGGGAAAAGAAATGAGGTCTAGTCCTTACTCTGGAATCCAAAAACTGATCCACTGAAAACGATTTTAAAAACATAAAACAACTAAAATAAATTAAACACCACAACAAATAAATTAAAAACTAATTAAAATATAATAATTTAAAATAAAAGAACTATTATATTAATTAAATTAAAAACACTCATTCAGTGAAAATACACGTAAAAGCTGGTCATCACATCCTCCCCTCCTTAAAACAAATTTCGTCCTCGAAATTTGCAAGATCAAACACCAGCGCCAAAAAGATACAGGATACAACCCTGAACATAATTGAGAGATACATATCATCGACAACTCCCAACAAATCCAATGGTTATTATCTTCACACCATAAATTACTAATATCAACGACGTCTCTGCTTGACCTTCCAAACTTTCATCCCATACCAACTTTGGTAACCTAATAGCCACTTCAAAAGTTAACCATCCATAAACCAAATTGCACGACCAAATGATTAATCTCCCATTAAAACTTCGAATCACTACTAATTCTTCAAAATCGATACAAAATTTGAACTTCTAAGCATCTCCAAAAATCATGCTTTCGCGCGCTCTCTGATAACTCACCAAAAGACATAAAGGCTATATCCTAAAAAAAAATTACTATCATGAAGTACAAGCTCAATCCACACCTAATCACAAGAAAACCTTTACCACATTTCCATAGAAAATCATATACCTCCAAAAACCACAAATTTCCACTCATTTCTCAGTTGGCCACCATTGCCCTAAACAAAAACTAACATTCCGCAAAAATACATCCATTGATTGATGACATAAACCAATACTAAACAACCTCCAGGCCCCAAATTTGAAAACACATAACATCATCCCAAAATACACCTATCTCTTCTAAAGATAAGGAACATCTCCAAAAGGCTCAAGTCCTTCCCGGCCAACCAACGAGAGCGCTTATAACTTCTATCCGATATCCCATACTTCAAGCTCATTACCTATATATTTTGAATAACATCTAATCTTGCAATAACTAACTCACTATAAACTACCATTGACTTCACCTAGACATAATCGAAACGCTCTTGGTAACTCACCCACCTACTTGTACTCTCAAAAACTCTAGTTTAGTACAACTAATTCCTTCAATAGCACTTCACAAATAAATCTCAAGACAGGCCATACTGTTTAAATCTTCAATCCATCAAAAACTAATAAACAACACTCATGGATCCTAATGCTTTATTACTTCATACATATGATTATGCTACCGACCGTTGATGCATAAGTTTCAACTTCCAAGATTTATTACTTCATACACCACACATGGTGACCTAACAATCTCTTTTCAAGTTATAACCATATCCCCAATTCTCCCAATTGGATACTTGATCTCCAAAGAAATGCATAGCCTCACAAATTTAAATTCCTATGACTTCAAGTCGCAATTAATTCTCAAGATAAACACAACAGTCGTTTCAAACCATCATCCCAATGGGTAACTCGCTTCAACTACACATTTTGTTCAACTTACCAAACAACTCAAAGCCAAAAACTAGATGAGACTAGGATAGCACTCCCCGAAATCCATACGCACTTACCATTACTACTCATCGATCTCATGTACTCTTAGCCAATACTACAAATCATTCAAATGTACAAGTGATCCATTATCACATTTCCATCACATGGACTTATATCCTCAACTCAACAAGAATCGTTCCTGAATCTACTCAACTTATATCCTTAAATCAGCAACTAGTTATTGCTTAAAGTTTGGTACCGAGAATGACCTTAAACCTGCTAAGAATCCATTCCCAAAAGTCTACGGATCATATAGCCTCAAATTCAATCGTATTCAATACCAACACAAAATCTATTATTTCCAACACCCTGATGGACCTATATCTTTCGAATCGATAGAATCATTTCCTAAAATCTGCCACTACAACCTCAAGTTAACAATAATTATTTTCTAAACTAGCTCGATATCTTCAATCCTCAAAGAAATACACGAACTAGATCATTACCTCCAATCCTCCAAGAAATCTACTCTAGAAAAATTTTCATATCAATAACTCAACTCTAATCAACCCCATTTTAATGGTTACAAACTAATCACTCACTAGAGTGGATCAAGCTACAACACTAAGTCTGTAAAACTAAGAACTCAATTCTTATTATAAATCAATCCTTCAACTCTGCAATTCTAAAACCTTAAATCAAATAAGAATCATCTTCCGGAACTTCTAAGATCAAAGAACTTATATCCCATAATAGAACAATCGACTCCCAAATCTTTCAAATTCCAAAACATTAATAGATAATAAATCATTTTCTAAAATTCTCAAGATTGGTGGCTTTAATCCAAAACATTCACCTTAAAAGCTTGTAAAATCTAAAGCCCCAATTGCTACAAAATACTCATCCGAATCACGAAATCTAAAACTCGAAATTTAATTATTCCCCCCCAAAGCTTGTCGAACCTAACACCTTAATTACCATAAACTTATTTTCCTAAAATCTATAAGGCCCCAAACTTTAAAACTTTGCTGAAACTTCATAAAATCTATCCTTGAATTTTTTTTTTTTGAACTTACAACCTACTACGTTATAGACCATTTCATAAATTCCACGGAACCAAAGAACTCAATTATTCTACTTCCCTAAAAGATCACCCAGATCATGCCATTCTCTCCAAGCCTCGATAATATATAAAAAAAAAAAAAACAAACCACACAAGGCATTCATCATGAAAGATTATATTAGACCCATACCTCCCATGACTCTAGCATTCTGAGTCTCCGTAACCTCGCTTTCAATGGTACCAAGAGTCACTGCGTACATTTGAGCTCGAGCTAATTGCCTCTGGTTAGTTCTACCACTGCGACGAGCTCCACGGCTTTCTTGAACTCGACTAGGGCACTCACGAGCAAAATGCCCCATTTGACCGCATTCAAAACATTGATTACTACCCAGACGACAGTCGCCTCCGTGAGCTCTATTACATAAGCCACAAACTGGAACTCGACCTCCCATACACACACCGGGAGCTGCCAATGATCGGATTGCTGTCCTCTGCATAAACTTTTGTGGTGATCCAGAACTGCTTCCTTCACCATCAATGTTCAGCCTCTTCTGACCTAGAGGGGAGCCCACATTCAAACTAACCTCACGCTCTGCTAGAGTGGCCAAATCAACTAATTCTTGAAAAGTTGTAATCCGGTGGCCAACTACCATTTTGCGTATATCTGGTCGCAAACCTTCCTGAAAAATTTTGGCCTGCATCTCCTCCGTGGTGATGAGGTGGGGAGCAAATCACCCAAGTTCTATAAATCTTCGGGTGTATTGTTCCACGGTCATGCTCCCTTGGACCAACCTTGAGAACTCTCTTGCTTTTTGCCTCCTCACAGAAGCGGGAAAGAAGTGATCATTAAACTCTTTCTTGAAGCGCTGCCAGGTCACAGCGGCAAAAGATCGCAATTCTGATTCCAGCATTACTCTCTTGGTATCCCACCACTCAGAAGCGATGCCTTGCAATAGATAGTTGATATAGAGTACTTGTTGCGCCTTAGTGCAACCACATACCTCAAAAGTTCTCTCTAAATCTCTAACCCACTTTCCAGCCCATAGTGGATGCTCTTCCCCGGTGAAGGGTGGAGTTCTATGCGCTAGAAAGCGCTTATAGATGCATCCAGCTTGTACCACTCCACTAGGCCCTCCTTGTTGTAGCAAAGGCCTTCCTTGTTGTGGCCAAGGCCCTACTTGTTGGGGTCTAAAATTCTATTGCATGAACTTAGTCATTTGTCTTAGCGCTTGGGCTATGGCATCATCTCTCGGCATATCGTCCTGAGGCTCTTGAGTATACTTTCTTCGCCTCACCATCTTCCTGCCACAACACAACCCTTGGCCCCCTTTAAGAAAAACAAATAAAACCAACAACATAAAACCAAAAACCAAAACCAAACCACACAACAAGAAAATACAATATACTAGCATGCAATAACATAACTAAATAAATAAATACAAACAAGCAAACTAGCTCAATTAAATTCAAAAAAAATAAAACAAATCAAATAGCAACTTTACTTAAAATAAATTTTAAAACACAACTTTAAAAACATTCTGGTACTACCTACGGGACATGTGGTTTTACCAAGAACCAAACCGCTCTGATACCACCTGTGACGCCCCCAAATCCCCCCGTACGTACACGGGGAAATCGAGAAGTCCGGATGGTGACATCACGGGTCACCATCCTATCGCCAAGTGCCAAGTGTGTGTATAAGCAACAAATGTGCACGAAGAAATACGCAGCGGATAGCAAACTCATAAACTAAGTACCAGAATTTTTTATTATTTAATACAAAGCGGTTCAAATCATACTAAATAAAATATTACAAACTACAAATATAGTTTCAATGCCAAGTACAAAGCATAAACTCCAACTCAGAACTCCGGCGGAGCCGCATCCTCGGGCTCAGCCTCGTCCTCCTCCTCGAACTCTGCACCAAAATTTACAGCACCAAAAATGGTGCCACAGGTAAGTAAAATCCAAACACCACCAGATAAAAACATATTAAACTCAAACAGTATGCAGGAAAGAATGCCAATGCACATGACCCGTAAATCACATTTTTTCCACGCACGCCAAAAACCCATTTGACCCAAAAACATATCCTTTAAGCAAAACCTTGCCATTATCCCCGATAATGGCCCAAAAACATATCCTTTCCAACTCACGCCAAAGGACACATTTGGCCCATATCCAACTCAATCCATTAACCAATTAATCCGTATGCACCATGACCTCCCCTAGAGGTCATCCGCACACCCTGACTCCTGTGCCACACCGCGAGTAACGACCACACGTATGACACCTAAACGAGCGATGCCTAGTTTCGTGCCCCGCACGTTCGTAGCCAAGCATCCTCTAGCCCTCACCAGCGAAGGGCCACGGAGTCGGTACGTAGAGAGTTACCATCCTGCCAGCTCCCGTTGTCGCCCAGCGACAACTCAGGGGACATCACTTAGTATATTACGCTCCCGAGTGAACAGAGGAGCTCCACTGAGATAATAACCCATCCCGGCTTGGGCTCGTGAGACACACGCACCCGAAAATCCATTTACGCCAATAAAACAGGATTTTTCTCAAATAAATAAAATGCACGTGCATGCACTATGTAAATGCAATCTCAATGCACAAAACAACCAACCAAACATAAATAGCCAAACTAATCAACTCCGTCCTCAATCCATCCGACCCCCGAACTCCTCGAACTCAGTCCGGAATCAACCAACCAGAAGATAAATTTATTGTAAAAGTAAAATATATTTAAATCTAAAAGTAGAGTTTAGAAAATACTTACAACGCTATACGGTATTTTTTGAAAGCTCGCGGCGTTGCAAAAGATGGAGGAAAAGCAACGTAACAGGGTATTTTACACTGTGGCCCTAGGTAATAAATTACCCACTTTTGAACGGGGATAAACCAAGACACGAAATTGATAGGGAATGGTCTTGAGATATTTATGAAGCTAAGGGAAGTGAGTTTTGGGCGTGGGTAGCGGTGGAAAGCCAAAAAGGGGCTGAACGGAGTTGAGCTCGTAGGAGCTGCTCTGGCAACGAATCGAGGCCAGAATTGGATGGGTTAGGTCGGCAAGAGGTAGAGGAAGAAGCTGTGAAGAGATGGTGGCCAGAGGTGGAGCGACGGCGTCGAAAAAGCTCAAAAACCGTGTGGCTTGGAGGAGCTCGTAGTGGCTAACGGTGGCTCGGATGGAGGTAAAACTTGGTGGGGATGTTCACCGGTGGAAGGGAAAGAAAACTGGGTGGGTGGTGGGTGACGCCAATGGAGAGATTCGGTTCTGGGCTGAGAAAGCAACCAGCGACAGAGAGGGAAAACAAGGCTGGTGTCGTGACTTCTAGCCGTACATGGCGGCTAACGGCTGGTCGGATGGCCTTGAAAATTGGTGAAGATGATCATTGATGGGAGGGGAAGATTTTGGTGGGGGTGGTGTACTACACAGCGGCTGGACGGCAGCGGTCTGGGCCGGTCAACAGGCAGCGACTGGAAGGGGAGAAAAGGGGCTGCTGCGCGTACGTGGGAGAGGAGGAAGAAGAAAGAAGAAGAAAAGAAAGAAAAAGAAGGAAAAAGAAAGAAAAATAAAAAAGAAAAAGAAAAAGAGAAAAGAAAAAGAAAAGATGAGGGAAAAGAAATGAGGTCCAATCCTCATTCTGGAATCCAAAAACTGATCCGCCGAAAACGATTTTAAAAACATAAAACAACTAAAATAAATTAAACACCACATCAAATAAATTAAAAACCAATTAAAATATAATAATTTAAAATAAAAGAACTATTATATTAATTAAATTAAAAACACTCCTTCAGTGAAAATACACGTAAAAGCGGGTCTTCACACAAACTCAAAAGAGCATGAAAGGTGAGAGAGGTAGAAGGTTTACAAGTAAAGAGTATCATAGCTCATATTATCAAAATAAGTTTGTGTGTGTCAACAAGGCGATTATGTGTACTGACCAACCAAGGCCAATGAGAGTCGTCTGCAAAAGCGTTGAAAAAAAAAATTGGTTTCGTTTCTTAAAAAAAAAGGGGGAACAATTTGACTTGTTGGACAGTAGGGTATGATAGGTATGCATGAATGTAAGGATGCATAATGCGATGGAATTGAGTTTTGAATTAACTTTTGGACTTGATTAATGTTGAATGATTTCTTTGAGTTATAAAATTTAGGCAATCTTTGAGAAAATAAATTTTATGAATCAAACCAATGCCTTTTTTAATTATTTTTCTCTTTTTCTTTGCTCAAGGGCAAGCAAATCTTAAGTTTGGGGGTATTTGATAAGTCTGATTTTTATTACTCTTTTATTTATGAAAAGTGTCAGTTCTCCTTTAATTATGTTGATTTTATTTTATTACACACATGGGTTTAGGGTTCTTGAATTTGAAGAAATGAGAAGATTTAGTGGAAAAGCAGTGCATTTTGGTACAAAAGAAGAGACTACAGATCAAGACTGACAAGAGGCAACAAGATCTACAGAGAGCTGAGGAGATTTGGGCAAGGAGCCCTGTCCCGTGGGCAGCAAAGAGATTTATCTCGCCCAAAGGTGAAAGGACTTACCCCTTAGTAGGCAAATAGTCTTTCCACTCAGTAGGCGAGGAGACCTAAGGGCGATTAGGCTTGATGACAAGGTTCCGGGCGTTTAGATTGGGCGACTAGCTTGAGCGACAAAAGTTGGCCCTAAATGACCAACATAAGCGACCACCCTAAACGACATCATGGGCAACAACTAGCAAAGGCGAGCAGCTTTACCACTCAGTAGGTTGGCGAGAGGGGTCTTATCATCCCAGTCGGGAGTCTTTCATCTCGATTAGGAACCTTACATCTTGGTCATTGGGCAAGGAGACCAGTTATATTCAATGTACACAACATCTACCTGGTGGGACCCTCTCGAGCTCTGCAATTCAAGCCGCATATCACTAAATCTTTCTTTAAGATAATACCATTATTTTTAGGATATTTTTTCTTTTGTTAATATTTATCTTTAGAAACTATTTTCTAGGTCTTTAGGCTAAATCGTAGCCTTAAGTCCCTGATTCCATTTTTGTTAACTTTAACAATGATTTAATCTCAGCTTGCGGGATGAATTAGAGAAATTTTTGGAGAGTTTGATGCTTCATAGTCTAGTTTTTTAGTTTAGTTTTTATTCTTTATTTTTCTAAGAAGGAGGCGGATCTGGAGAGCAAAGGCAAGAGCCGCATGCTTCATCAACTAACTCCAACAAAGAATACTAGTTCTATTTTTTTTTTTTAGTTCCATTATGAACTAATTTTATTTTCTAGAGGTTTGATGTAGTCTAGCTTTTAACACACAATTTATATTCCAAGTTATTTTGTTTTCAATATTTCCATGATTGCATGTTTATTGCTTGTACTTAATGCTTGCAGTTTTTTGGCCAATTATTGTTTGAGCACTAGACCTAGGATTAAGCACCATTAGTTGCGACGGAGTTGAGATTTGTGATTAGAGCTGTAGGATTAAGCACCATTAGTTGAGTGAAAGTAGAGATACTTTACCACGATTAGCGTGATTTTCAAGAAAAATCCAAATAACTTAATAAGTTTCCAATAAGTTAAATTCACAAAGAGAATTGGGGTTATTAGTTGGAGATATTTTTAATATTATTCAAGAGAAGATATTGAATAGTTAAGGGATTTTTATCATCAACTTGAGAAATTTAGAATTTTATGATGAGGAAGAATAAATTGTGTGGGATTTATTTAGAGAAATCAAACACTCTAGATCTATTTTTATTATATTTACAATCTTAGATTTTATGCCCTTTTATTCTTAAATTTATTTTTGTTAAGTATTTCAATTAAATTTAGATAGTAGAATCTTTTCATTTTTTTGGTTTCTCCAAATAGTAATTAATTTAGTAAATTTCAGTATTCAATAATAAAAATTAATGTCTATGGGTTCAACATACGTTTTCTTTGAAACACTTTACTACTTGTTACGATTCTGTGCACTTGCAAATATTCTCACGCGAACACGGGGTTCCTATGCTAGACTTTGAATAAAAAGAAAATGAACCAAGGTTGTTTTTTGTAAAATATTCATGTTTATTTTTTAAAAGAAATGTGAAAAAAATTTCAGTTATTTGTTTGGCATTACTCATGAAATCTGATAAAAGAGAGTATTTTTGTCATGACTAGTATAGACATGAGCTTATTTTTGACATTTTGTCTCTAAACTATGGAAAAAGAGCGAATATAAAATTTGTGCATGATTATGTGAATATACTCTAGATTTGTTTTGATTTCGAAGATGATATGATTCTGTTCAATACTCTGTTTTAATATGATATGACTTCTAAAAAACCTTTAGCATTACTTTTTGATTCTGAATTTGGTTCTATTTCACTCTGTTCAGTTACAAACTTGCCACGGGTGATAATAGTAGCATAGGGCCTTGCCACAAATAATAATAGTGGTACGGCCCAACCACGGGTGATAATAGTGGATATGGCCCAACCACAGGTTATAGAGTGATTTATGTTCTACTTGGCTATCCGCAGATGCACAGCCCTAACACGAGGGTTATATATGGCCTCTGTTACGATATGATGTTTTGATATGATATGAAGATGATGTCTTAGATTTTTAATATGCCAAAGGATTTTTTTGAATGAAAAATATTTCTGAATCTTCACTCTGATATTTTGATAACATGTTTTGCTTCCGCACTTTGAAAATGAAAATATTTTTTTTTCTGCATTCTGATCTCTATAAATGCTCACGTTTACATACTAGTATATGGTTTTTGCTTACTGAGTTGTTGATAACTCACCCCTTATCTCCAAAATATTTTTCAGATAATTTTGATGATTCGGTTGGAAGTCAAGAGTAGGAAGTGTTAGCAAGGTTTAATGATTATAGAGGAATAAGTACCAAAAGCTACAAGTATTTATTGGAGAATCTTATTTTGTAGAGTTATTATTTTATGTTATTTTGGTGTTTTGGGTCATGGATATTTCTGAGTGTTTGTGGAGTTTTTTAAAATTTATTTTATTGAAGTCTTACTTTGGTGTTCTGATGGAAGAACAAGTATATTTGGTTTGAATAAAAAAATTTATATTTATGAGGAATTTGGAGTATATGATTGTGTTATTGTATATGATTTTAGGTATCAGGAGCTAACTCTTTGACCCCTCCAGGATCGGGGCGTTACATCACATCTCAAATGTTTGGTTTGATATGGGAAGGTGTGAATCATGTCTTCTTTGAATAGAACATTAAGAACTGAGATCTTTTTGTGTCAAAATTCTGGGTTTGTTGAGTAATTACATATAGCATGCATAGTGGGAGTATTATTTATCAACAAGGGATTTTTAGACTACTAGTGTTGGGGGGATTTTTCCCAAGGGCATGAGCTCAGCCCAATGAATAGCAGCAGCCTATCCATAACAAGGCCAAAGTCCAGTTGGCCTCTCAATCCACCCGGGAAGATCCCAGTCTAGCCAAGCACGGATCAGGGTATAGGGCCAGGCTAGCCGAAAGGCACATGACCTTCTCCCCCTTTCCTTCAGATAGAGAGATAAAGGCACATGATCCTGATGGGACTCCACACCCTGGTTTAGTTAGGTCATGCCGCATTAATTGTCTGCACTAGAAAGCCACATCGCATTAAATGATTACTGCCAAGGAGCATCCCTCAGCTCAGTCACAGGGCATGGGTCACTGACCTCGAACGCAAGTATAAAGGTAGCCTTCCATATGCCAGGACGACAGGTGAGTAAGGGAGAACTCTGAAATATATTCGTCTCCTCCTTGATTTCAGACTAACTTAAATATTGGAGGCTCTATTAGGCCTCCCTCCACAGCTGCTAGATCCGAGAGTTTTTTTGTCTATGCAAGAGCAGGTTGAAGGCCTGAGCCACCTGGAACCTGGCCCAAAGGTGTATGAAACACGTCGTTAACAATTGGTGTCGTATGTGGGATTCGAAAAACTCCAAAAGAAAACGTTTCCTTCGTATGCTTGTGAGAGCCCGCCCATGGAAGACTTGGAGGTGTAGTAGGGCATTGAAGTAGGCAAGTACCAGAAGGATAGCTAGGGAGAGGCGGTGGTAGGAAGGCGGGTACTCAACAATGAAGGGCGAGACAGACGATCAGTTGGAAGACGCTGGAGGGGGAGCTTGCCAGCCTACTTGTGGCCAAAGTTTTGAAATCCGTTCCGGTGACCATTCCGGTTGAGGCACTGGAACGGAATATTTCGGTACCGGTATGTTTCGGTGTACCGTTTCGGGATAAATATTATATAGATAAATTATATATAATAACTATATTCCAAAATAAAATCAATACAATTCTTAAAAGTATACATACCTGATAACTTAATAATATTTCTCCATAGTGAATACAAGTCTTAAACACACATTTATAAAACTAAATAAAATATCATAAGTTCTCAATCCAACTGTAATCATTCATTTTCATCAATAAGACAAAAAGGATCAACATTAGCGAAGCTACTCAAAATATTTTCGTCAATGTCATTGTCACCACCATCATCATCAATATCAAGACCAACATTAACACCTTCTTCCAAATTTTGTGAGGCTAATGGCTCCTCAATACTTCCCCAATCCAAGTCTTCTCCATCAATAAGCTCTGATTCTTCACCTACCCATTCCTCCATCAAGTCAATATTTTCAAGATTGATTGGATCCAAAGCATCTCTTCCTCTCTTTATGTTTCTGCCAAAATAAAAGTCACACGTAAGGGAAAATATTACATATTTTTCAACAATTAAAAACATTATTTTTGAAAAAGTTTACCTCTCACGGAGCTTCAAGTTATAACGAACAAATACTAAATCATTCAAACGTTTATGCTCTAATCTATTCCTCTTCTTTGAATGAATAAATTCAAATGTACTCCAATTTCTTTCACAGCCAGTTGCACTACAACATTGACTTAATATGCGGATTGCAAACGTTTGAAGAGCTGGAAACTCATTTCCAAAAGTACCCCACCATGCAACTACAACAAAAGTGCAATTATAAATTATTACTTAAAATTAAATAAAATAATTAAAATATAGATTCACACTATTTAACAAAGGATATTGAGGTTACCTGGATTACTTTTTTCACGCTGGCGTATTGCTATAGGTTGTCCAAAATCACCGTTTGCATTCTTATACATGTCAATTTGTTGAATGATCTCATCTTGCTTATCAATATCAGGTTCCATCTTTACAACGCAAGTCGTAAACCCTCTAGAAACATCATTTCTACTTTTAAAGCAAGGGTTAAAGTAAATTCCAGGATTAAGAAGACAACCTGCTGCATGTAATGGACTGTGAAGCTGCTTATCCCACCTAGCATCAATGACCCTGATGAATGGCATAAATGCAGAAACTTTGTTCTTCAATCTTGCTTTTATATTCTCTTTGGCTTTCTCCATTGCATTGTACAAGTATCCCATTGCAGGCTTCTCATCCCCATCGACAAGTCGTAGTACTCGAACCAAAGGCTCGCTGATTGTTACAATAAACTGACATTGAGCCCAAAACTCTCTATCTTCTAGAACAATCTCAGCTATCTCCTTCCCTATGTTGCTTTTAGAGTAACTTGATACAATCCACTTATCACAAGTGAACATTTGTCGAAGCTCTTTCTTAAACAACAATAAGCATTGGATACTTAAAAAATTTGTAGCAAACCTTGTGACTGCAGGGCGACATAAATCATGACCTTTGGTGAAGTCCTTTCTCATCAAAGCCAAAACCCAAGCATGGTTATAAATGAATTTCGTTATCTTCCTTGCCTTCTTTATAGTTTCATCAATAATAGGAAAATGTCTGGGATCACAAAAATTCTCTAACATCAAATCTATACAATGAGCTGCACAAGGGGACCAAAAGAAAGAGCCATACTTTTGCTGTAACTTTTTTCCTGCAGCCTTATAACTCGCATCATTGTCTGTTATGAATTGCACAATATTCTCCACCCCAACTTCTTGAACAACTTCATCAAAAATTTTAAATAATGTTTCAGCATCTTTTCTAAGGCCCGATGTATCAATAGACTTCAAAAACATTGTACCTTTTGGGCAATAAACCAAAAAGTTAATTATTGGTTGTTGCCTCTGATTTGTCCAACCATCTGCCATTAGTGAACAACCACTATCCCTCCAAGATGTTTTAATATCTAAGAGATAATTCTGAACCTCAGTCACAGAATTCTTCAACAAATTTCCTCTCAACTCATGTAAAGAAGGACCCTTGAATCCTGGCCCGATGGCAGCTATAGCATCTATAGCTGGTTGATAAAATTTAGATTGAGATGCATTGAAAGGTAAATTAGCATCATACCACCAATTTGCTATAGCCATTTTTGCTTTGTCAATCATTTCCTTTGAACACATAGCACTCTTAATAGAAGGTTGAGAGCCAGGACTTGTTCTTGGAGCAAAAAATCTGCTAAATGGCCCCGTTGACTTTCCACCTACTTTCTCCTTCCCCTTCCCCTTCCTCTTCCCCTTTGAATCATGAACGGGTCCTTGACTCCCTCCCTCATACTCATCATCACCAACATCAACATCATCATATGTTAAATCTACAGGGCTTCCACATCCAATCTCTAAGCTTAGTTTTCTTTTCTTCTCTTTGTTTTTTTTCATTTCATTGACCAACTCTTTCATTTGCCATTTTATATCATCAGGGACTTTTTTACATGCTTCTACATCACCTGAAATCCCACCTAGATGATGCTTCAACCTCGTGACTCCGCCACCTCTAATGATTTTGCTACAATAAAGACATTGAGTACTATTTCTTGCTCCTGGCACTACACGTGCATGGGACCATGCTGGATCCTCTGATCTAGCAGGAGCAAATGCCGTAGAGGTAGCACTATTTGATTGACAACTAGACATTTATAATTTATATACCCCTACATTATGAAAAAGAAAATTACATAAATATTATGTAAGAGTAAAGATCTTAAGCTACAAGGATGCCAATTTATTTGTCAATATCCAATGGGAAAATTAAAGAAATTAACTGATCTTGAGAGCTGCATGTATATATAATTACAGAAAATGAAGGAACTGTATAAGAATAAAAAATTAAAAATAGAGATGTACATGTCAAGAGTAAAAAAACACAAAGTTGTACATGCCAAGAATGAAAAGATTACAAGCTAAAATTAAGGGATGCAGCAGATCTTCACAAAGTTAGATGGGGCGTGTGCTATCTTGAGGAGAATGGTTATTATCAAGCACCCTGCATCACTAAAGTAACGGAGCTCTCCCATGGCGCCCCTTAAGCTCAGTCAATACCTCACCTCAAATCGAACGTCCTTATTTTTAACATCTCTTCTATTGCAATTAAAGCTAGAAGACCTTTATTCTTTAAATGGTTTTGCCCTCTGGCCTATTGTTAGTATCTAGCTTAATATAAATAGACATGATTAACGTTTCAATAGGGAACCGAGGTCAGATGGATGTGGGGGAGTTCGTAGATCTTCCTCAAGCTCCTTCAATATTGGTTTCTATATTATATATATATATGCCACTTCATACAAAAAATTAAAATCTATTTACAATATATAATTTTAAGTTAGCATCATTTGATGAAATCGGAAGGGAAAATGAAATACGGTAATCGGTATACCTGCACAGATCGGACGGACGAAATCAGAGGCCAAAACCAGAGCTGCCGGTTGCGGGCGACGGCGACGGCGTCGTTGCTGGTGGCGTCGTCGGAGTGCTCCTGGAGTCCTAAGGAGATCAGAATCTCAGATCTGGATTTCCGGCCGGTAATGAGAAGAACGGGAAAGGAACAAAATAGAAATGGAAGAGAAACTTGAAAGTTTGAAACCTGAAACGCCAAGGGGGGAGAACTGGAACCGGAGAAATGAGGAATCGAGACTGGGAGAAGAGGTTCAGACTTCAGACTTCAGAGTTCAGACGGCGCACGGACTCACGGAGAAGAAGTGAAGAAGTAAGAAACCGGGGAAAAAAAAAACCAAAGGAAAAATGAAGAAAAAATGTAAATTACGAAAATGGTGTGAAGTTAACCTTAATTACAAAAATGCCACCGTTTGTTAAATTTCGGACCGGAAAGTGTATTCCGGCTGGAATGCCGGAATTCGGCTGGAATGGGCCGGAACAAGGCGAAATGGCCGGAATTTGTAGCGGAACAAAATATAGAGCGTTCCGGTTTCGGTTACTGTTCCGGAACGGAAAATTCCGGCAATTCCGGCCGGAACGGAACGAATTTCAAAACTTTGCTTGTGGCCCTTAATCGCTTCGTGTCGATGTCGACTGACAAGTGTCTGCCTTTCTTTAGAGTGCTGCAGAAGGCTAAAGATTGGGATGAAGAGTGTGATACTACATTCATTGCGCTTAAGAAGTACCTGACCAACTGTCCACTACTCAATCAACCCCAGTGCAGGGAAACGCTAATCCTGTATGTATCTGTCTCCCCACAGGCAATTTCTTCAGCCTTAGTGCGAGATGATGGAAGGGTCCAAAGACCGGTCTACTATATCAGCCGGGTATACAGGGGAGTGGAAGTCTGATACCCTTGTATTGAGCAACTCACCTTCACACTAATAATAACCACTCACAAGCTCCGACCATATTTCCAAGCACACCCAGACAAGGCCCTAATAGAAGCCCCCCATCAGAAAGGCCCTACAACGCCTGGATGCCTCAGATCGCCTCACTAACTGGGCCATGGAACTAAGAGAGTTCGACATTGAGTATGCCCAGCGTACTTGCTTAAAAGGATAGGTCCTGGCAGATTCCATCGCGAAGTTCACCGGCTTTGATAGCGAGGAAGGACATGCACCACTTGTGAAGCCCTGACAAGTTTTCATTAATAGCTCCTCTTGCTGGGCTGGAGCCCCTATCATCACAGACCTTTGCAAAGAGCATGACTACGCCATCAAGCTGCCATTCAAAACCACGAACAACAAGGCAAAATATGAGTTTCTATTCTTTGGCATGACTATAGCAAAGTCCCTGGGCACCAAGGAAGTGGAGGCCCGAGCGGATTCCCAGGGAGAGTTCGCATCAAAGGGAAAAAAATTGAAAAAGCATCTAGCATTAGTGCATGCCAAGGGCGCTCATTTTCAACACTTCTAGATACAACAAATCCTGAAGGCTGAGAACGACAAGGCAGACAGGCTGGCAAAGACGGCATCCAGGAAGGAAGCTACCCCAATACTAGAATCGGTTGTCCTTAGAACCATCGAAGTGCTAGCCATAGGGACTGAACTACTAGAAGTAGGATAGGGAGCGCTGAAGTGGGCACAGAACATCCAATGGTATTTGAATGACAATGAAGTTCTCGACAACAAGGAGGGGGTGCGGAAGGTTAGATACCAGGCAGCAAGATACACTGTGATTGATGGAGTGTTGTACTACAGGGAATACAATACTCCTTTACTAAGGTGCATCTCAAGCGAGCAGGCCTAGCAATTATTGGTTGAAATACATGAGGGAGTATGTAGTGACCATGCCTGGGGAAGAATACTAGCAGGGAAGGCAATGCGAGCAAGATACTACTGGCCACCCACCCTAAAAGATGCCTAAGAATATGTGCAGAAGTGTAGGAAATGTCAAAAGTATGCTAGAATCATCCACTGCCCGCCGAGAGAATTGACACCAATAACCTCCCCCTGGCCATTTGCCTAGTGGGGGGTCGACCTTGTGGGTCTCCTCCTTCCGAGAAAAGGTAGGGTAAAATTTGTAGTGGTAGCAGTGGACTACTTCACCAAATGGGTTGAAGCGCTGGCGATAATCACGACTAATACATTACCCGCTCCCTATGGAAGAGCGTTGTTTGCAAGTTAGTTGTGCCCCGTAGCATAGTGTCAGATAACAGAGACCATTTGATTCCAACTATTATAGAGATTGGTGTCGGGATTTAGAAATCAAGTTTCAATACTCCTCTTTGGGACATCCCCAGTAGAATAGTCAAGTGGAAGCGACCAACAATAATTTTCTACAAATACTGAAGAAGAAGCTAAATGACAAAAAAGGAGCATGGGGGGAAGAACTCCTGGCCTTCCTATGGGCGTACAGGACAATTGTGAGGACACCGACAGGGGAAACCTTGTTCACTCTCGCGTATGGTCACGAGGCCATGCCACCGACTGAGGTAGATATCCCAACCTATTGGGTGCGTCACCACGAGCAACACTCCAACGACCGATGCCTCGAAGAGCAGCTCAACTTGATAGGATAGATATGAGAAGAAGTAGAACTGACAATGGCAGCATACAGGAAAAGGGTGGAGCATTGTTTCAACTGAAGAGTGTGCCCAAGGGACGAAGGCAAGTTAGGACCACAGTGGGAGGGCCCCTACATGGTAGTTGCCAGCAACCGTCTTAGGGCTTACTGGTTGTGTGACTCTCGTGGAAACAAGCTACAACACTTGTGGAACACTGAACACTTGTTGATGTTCTATCAATAAAGGCTCTGTGATGCACATTTGTATTTTTACTATTATTATCAACCTCATGATAACCTATATGATTGCTATTATTGAATAAAGCGTGATTGTTTCAAGGATTGGCACATCCAAAAAAAGATTCAAGTTCTTGCACGATTTACCCTTCCCTCGGTGTCAATGGATGGGAGCGAGCACGGCCACAAACTGCCCGAAACGACCACCTCCGCGTGAGGGTCAATAGGTGAGACTAGCCCTAGGCTAGCCCAACCTCCCCTATGAAGGAGAGCGGGTCTAGCGTAAAGGCTGCCCAAACATTAGCCCATCCCCATCAAGGCAGAGAAGTAGACGGCCCCTCGGCCTTCTGACACTTACCCCCCATGAGACACCAAAGGGATGAGTGTAATGTCGAAAGGCTGCTTTATCCCTTCCACAGTGAGAAGTGGGCTAACCCCGATCGCACATCGACTTACCTCCGTTGTGGGTGTCGACTGACGGAAACTGGTCCAATTAGGGACTACTCGAACAGATTACCTCCCCTCGGGGTACCAAAGGCAGGACGAGCCAGTGGCCATCCCGACCCTCCTAAGGTTGCCTAAACATCCCGTCCCAACATGGCAAAGAGTGGAAGTGGCAAGAGCCCGATCCTCACTTACCTTCCTTGCGATGTCAATGGGTGGGAGCGGGAATAGTCGCAAATTGCCTAAACAGACTACCTCCACGTGTGCGCCAATAGGCAAGACTAGCCCTAGACTAACCTGGCCTCCTCCAAGAGGGAGAGCGAGTCTAGCCCTAAGGCTACCCGAATATCTCCGCATCCCCATTGTGGCGAAGAGCAAACGACCCCTTGGCCCTCCGATGCTTATCTCCCCGCAGGACACCAAAAGGATGGGTGTAATGCCAAAAGGCTACGTAAGCCCTCTCGTGCCAGAGTGCTGGTCTGCCTTAGCAGTCGACACACATTACCTTCATCGTAGGCGTCGACCAAAGAAAGGAGTGGGTCTAGTCTAGGATTGCCCGAACAGATTACCTACTCACAGGGTACCAAAGGGTGAGATGAGCTAGAAGCCATCTTGACCCTCCTAGAGGAAAGCTAGTCCAGCCCTGAGGTTGCTCGAACAGCACCCCATTCCACCACGACAAAGAGTGGGCGCAGCACTAGCTTGACCCTTACTCCCCTTTCCTGTGACATCAATGGATGGGAGCGGGTTCAGTCATACTATCTGAGTAGACTACCTCCATGAAAGGCCAACAGGCAAAACTAACCCCAGGTTAGGCCGACCTCCCCTACGGAGGAGAGCGGGACCAGCCCAGAGGCTACCCGAACATTAACCCATCACGTCGCGGCAAAGGGATGATGACCTCCCTAAGGGACCAAGGGGAAGGTGTGGCTTGAGGCACCCTTACCACTCCCTTGGTGGAGTGCGGGATAGTCCCAAGACTACCCATCTCAACCTCATAACGAACCACATGCTTAGCCAAATGGGGATAAGTTAGTGACTAAAAAATTATAGACTGTAATTGGATTCCGGTTATACGAGGCATAAGAAGTGTTTTGGGTGAGTTCTGGTTTACGTGCCACTCGGCCCCTCGCGCTGAGTGTGAGGGTTATGAGGTATGCCCAATCTTATATACTACGCGACCTTCACAAAGCATTTGGGTGAGTGCAGGTTTACGCACCACTCACCCCCTCTCATTGAGCAAGAGGGTCAACGAGGTGCACCTGGTCTTACATACCACATGACCTCCACAAAGCATTTGGGCGAGTGCAGGCTTACGCACCACTCACTCTCTCTCGCTGAGCGCAAGGGTTAATGAGGCACCCCCAATCTTACATACCATGCAACCTCCACAAAGCATTTAAGTGAGTGCAGGCTTACGTGCCACTTGGACCCTCTCGTTGAGCGCAAGGGTCAATGAGGCACGCCCAGCTTTACATACTGAACGAGCCCCACAAAGCATTTGGCTTAGTGTAGGCTAACGCACCACTCAGCCCCTTTGGCCGAGCACTAGGATCAATGAGGCACACCTGGCCTTACATACTGCGGGACCTCCACAAAGTATTAGGGCAAGTGCAGGTTACGTGCCACTCAGCTCCTCTCTCTGAGTGCAAGGGTCAACGAGGCACACCTAGTCTTACATATTGCGTGACCTCCACAAAGTATTTGGGTAAGTTCTACCTTATGAGCCACTCTCCCCCTCTCAACCAGGCGTGCCCAATCTAACCCACCACATGACTCCACCAGGAATCATAAACAAACTCGATGTTAGATAATGCACCCACATAGGCCTAATTGTTCCACTTTGCAAAGGCCATTATACTCGGCAGGGTGCCACCTGACATTTGGAACGACTACAAAAGGTGAGCAAATAAACTGAAAGGGTGCAATAACACCAAAAGCGTAAAGCAAAGAGGTACTTTATTCATCAACAGTCAGAACGTCTACAAAATGGAAAAATACAGCACGCTCGTTATAGGCCTTACTAGGATGGGAAAGATCAAAAGGAGCCAAGGGTGGGGTCATGATCGGTGGGGTGCACCACGGTACCATAGGCAAATGGGAATCGGGTGCTTGAGGCGTCCGAAGGGCCACACCCTATGAGTGGAGCATAGTCACTCTCACTTCAACTCCAGATGGGGAGAAGTATGAACGACCTTTTCTTCATGCTGACTCATATCCGAGAATGTGGTTGATTCGTGAATTTGACTCGACTCATCCCACCCATGGGGTTGAGAGGTCCTGTGAAAATTAGAGCTGCAAGGTGGGTGCTAAGATAGAAAAACCCATCGAATGGTACCACTACACAACCTGACTTGCATCAACCACATAGCGCCTCCCTGAATGTTAAAGGGTGCCTTGCAAGAGTGACAGAGTCAAGTCGACAATGACCAGCAGTTTTAAGCCAACAAAAGGTTGATGGGTTCTCTGGTAGAGGGAAGGTGGGATCTTACAACCCCAAATGAGACAAATTGAAAAACTCCACTCGTCTGGAAGGGAAGGGGAAACCTAGACCTTATGCAAGAAAAGTGAAAGGGTTGGTGAACTTGACCAATGGTTGGCACCTTATATAGGCATCTCTAGGGAACACGCACCCTTCTGTGCTTCTAGGAAATGCATGCGACCCATCACCTATCACGTCCAACTCAACGTGTGCCACCTGTTCATTTATGCCTCACGACACAAGTCAAGACAGAAAGAGTGCCACAACCACAACCTGAAGAATGATAAGACCTTAGGGTGCGGAAAGTGAATAGTTTAGTCACCAAGGAGGCTCTAATGATGCTAACGTGTGAGAATAAACACAGGAGTACAATGACACACCAAAGTAAATAAATCCATTAAGTTAGGTCCATACAGTCATGGAAATATGAAGAAGAAAATCTTTATACAAAAAAAAATATGGAAAGGAGATGACAAGGGCATCGGATCTTTTCAGATAATTTCAGACCCTCCTCCTTAGACTTGGTGGGGTCTATCTTCAGCAAGATTGGGGCCACCGTTGGCACTGTTCAGACAGTCGAGAAAGCATTAGGAGTAAGGCCCACCTCTATTTAAGCTCTTGCCTCTAGCACCACAAGGCTGGGGGTCACGAATTCGAGGTCCAGTGAAGGTAGGTCGCTCTTGGGACTTGACAGCAAATAGTCCCTCAGTGCTTCACAACCCAAGAAAAAGTCGTGGCATCAAGCCTCATCCCGAACATGCCACACCTGAGACAGTTCATGATGTAACCCCTGGAAAGTGGATCTCAATTCCTCCTAGTCAGCTCGGACAATCTGGAGGATTTCAGCCTCTTCAAAAGAGTCTCAAAGACCTGCAGGAACTTATCCTCAGCATGCCGACGAGAGGAAACCATGGAATTGCACCTCCGACTCAGTGTGGCATGGGCAATCTAGAGCCTTACGAGCTCTTCCAACTGGCGATCAAACATCTCCTGAAGATTTTCCCGCAGATCCGATTCACGCCTCAGATCATGATGACATAGGATGACCTCATCTTGAGACTTCCAAAGGTCGAATTCCAAATAGCACAAGTGCTCGCATAGGTCAACAAGAGAGCCTTCCGTCTCCTCCCAAGGCTCTTCCATGCTCACGGCTTCACTCGAGGCCATGTGGACTACAAAGCGAGGCTCTTGATCCCCAGAGCTCAACCTGGCTTGACCGACCATTGTCAAGACCGGTAGCTGCTATACACCCTACTATGAAAACACCCATTAGAACCGTAAGGAAAATATCAGGAAGTACAGGGACAAAGGGACCAGTACCATAAGAAGAACCTAAGCAGGAGCACTCGAGGAGCTCTGCCGGTTGAGGGCAAGGTACCTGATGACCAATTATAGCTGCTCCAGACTCTTGGCCCCGCAACCCCCACTACCCTCGAGAAGAGTAACCCTGGGAGATGTGGGAAAACAAGGATGCTAATCATCTCCCCTCGGGCGAAAGCATGGGGGAACCGCCATTGATTGAGGGGATTGTAGGAGGGACACATGGCACAACATGTTAAGATCCAACGCCCACAGAGGGGATGGCATGCTAGGATGGTGAGGAGATAATTGGTTCCCCGAGCACCTCGTGAAGAATGGAACAACGCTCCAAGGTTTAGAGGCATGAGAACTCCCCTTCATGATCGGTAGGCAAGAAGGGCGTTGGACATAAATCCCCCTTGAAGACTAGTCGAAAGGGGGAGGGATGTCCTCATCATCATAATTCAATGCAACCGGTGAAATTCTTAGTGGCCTTTTTCCTTTTCCCTTCACCGGTGGATTGGAGGATTGTTTGTGTGCCGAACGACCAGTGGGCCCAAGTGGAATTGAGGACATTGCTTGGCGCAATACCATGTGGGCAAGGAGATGATGCAGTAAACTATCAACACTCATCAGTATGTTCAACCAAGCTTCTTTTGGATGAGCTGCAATCTAGTTCTGCACAATCCCAATATGGTGAAGCTCATCCAGCGTCGCCGGTGACTGCACTAGCTCATTCTTAAGCATGACCCCCTAGTTTGCCCAAACTGGGAAGTTTTGTCCCTCAGACTGCCTTGGGGGATACTCCCACTTGACTCCATAAATGAAGAAAAAGTGCCTGAACCATGAAGTCCTCCTATCATATTGTGATTCCAGGTAGACGAGTGGCCAGGCAGGGGCGAAACTAAAAGTGTTTCCCCTCCTCTTTAGGACCCAGTGGGTTTGGAATAACTCCCAACCAATAAGATCAAGCTAGGCATCTCAAGTCTCCTCCAAGGCTCACCACCAAATCATGCAACATCCCACAAGAATTTTCCAAGGGTTAGGGAGGAGTTGGGCAGGCGCCACACCAGCCATGTCTAGCACATCGCGAACTTGGAAATAGAATGGCAGCCGAAGACCATTGGGGAACATGGAGGGAAACCGTGCGACCTTGTAGGCGAATCCCTTAAGGTCTACAACCCCTTCGTCCAGTTGTGGGATCTCGCTCAGGTATGTCGTACTTCTGCCTCAAAGCATCTAGGTCTGAGAGAGTTACCGACAAGCACCACAAGGATCCAGTATATCCCAAACCCTCAACAGGAACTTGAGGGAGACTTGTCCCCACGGGTAGGCTGGAGGGGCTAGGAGATCCCACGGTCCTAAGGCCCTCAGAGCCCTTCAAAACTGTTCGATTGGATTTTTTAGGAGCCATTGAGGAGAAGAGAAGATGGAGACAAACACATGGAGCAAGAACAACTTGGGCAAACTATGGAGTCGCTGAGCGATAAGCATCCCCTTTGCCTCTCTGTGTCTATATATAGGCCCTTAAGGGACGATTTGTATTCTGGAATGCCAAAAGCACTCTCACAGCATTGACACGAAGAATTCGAAGTAACATAAGAGAATGTGTTCAAGGTCACCTAAAACTGCCCGTGCACACTGAACGAAGTGGATTTCATCGGGCCCAGGGAAAAACCATCTAAACATGCCATTACTAAGAGAAGAGGAACCTCTAGATCACACTTTCAGGAGCCAATCACGATATGGCATTCAAAACAACCGCCCTCAAGCAAACTAACGGTAAATGAGTGGGAACGATTCTTATTAATTCATTTCGAGAGTGGGAAAATGAGGGTCTGTGGAAATTCCCACCAAATCCGAGGTAACTGCTGGGGAGATTTTTCCCAAGGGCATGAGCCCAATCCACCCCTATACTCCATGTAGTACAAATTACATGAAGATTCAAATTTTTACCATTCTATTCATCAGATTTACCTTTATTCTCTAAGATAAGATACACAAAATAAAGGAGCAATACCAATCCTCTTGATAGAACCAATAAGTTGATTATTGCTTAGCCCAATGAATAGCAGCACCCTATCCAAAACAAGGCGGAAGCCCACTTGGCCTCTTGATGGCACACTTGGGAAGCTCCTAGTCCAGCCAATCACAGATCGGGGTATCACGTTAGGCTAGTCGAAAGGCACCAGACCTTCTCCCCCTTTCCTTTAGATAGAGTGGAAAAGGCACATGCTCCTGATGGGACTCCATACCCTGGCTCAGTCAGGCCATGCCGCATTAATTCTTTGCCCTAGAAAGCTACATCGCATTAAATGAGAACTGCCAAGGAGCGTCCCTCAGCTCGGTCATAGGACGTGGGTCGCTGACCTCAGACGCTGGTATAAAGGCAACCTTCCATATGTTAGGACGACAGGTGAGTAAGGGAGAACTTTGAAATATATTCGTCTCCTCCTTGATTCGAGACTAACTAAAACATCGGAGGCTCCGTCTGGCCGCAATCCACGGTTGTTAGATCCGGGAGTTGTTTCATGTATGCAAGAACAGGTTGAAGGCTTAAGCCACCCGGGACCCAGCCCAAAGGTGTACGAAGCATGTCGTTAACAATTGGATTTCATCAAGAAGAACAAAATGTCTCCTTAAGTTTAATTTAATAGAACAGAATATTTAAAATTTCTGGCCAAAGCAATTAGTAAATTGTTTACTAATTAACCATTTTAGAACATTCAATGATTTTTTTTTTTTTTTTTATAGGAAATCAGCAACTTCATTCATAAAATAGCATTACAATGATGAATCAACCCAAATAGCTTGGGATATACATTCTGGAATAAAATCCCACCATAGAGTTATATCATCAAGATGCCATGCAAACTTAGCTAGAGTATGTGCTACGCCATTAGACTCACGCCCTCTATACTGAATAGACCAATTTGGAAGGGTGGATAGAAGGGCCTTGATTTCTTGAATAAGAGTACTCCACAAGGTTGATGACCTTCCTTCCTTTTTGAGTTCTTCAGTAACAAAAAGTGCATCACTTTCAATTTGAAGCTCAGCAATACGTAGAGGAACACACAACTGTATCTCTCTCAAAATAGCAATCAACTCTATTTCCATTGGATCAGCAAGGGCATTTTCTGGTTTACTAGCAGCAAAAGTCACTTGTCCCTTGTCATCTCTTAATACCACACCAATACCAGATCAACATTGATCACTAAAAATTGCTCCATCCACATTCAGTTTTAAGATTCCTGCAGCAAGTGGCTGCCATCTGCAACTATATTTCTATTTTTTCTATTGTGCTTCCTTTGCTGCATTATGCTCGTGATATAAGGTCAGAGCATGTTGAATGACTTGGTTTGGTGTCAAGATGTTGTTCTCAAACAGCTTTTGGTTTCGCCTATACCATAAGCCCCAAGCCATAAAAAAAAAACTTCTCTAACTCCTCTGCCTTTTTTCTTCTCATAACTAAATGAGCTAAGTGTAAATAGTCCACTCTAGGAGATGAATCAGTTATGATTGGAAGGAACTGAATCCAATTGTCTTTAATTAGAGGATAGTAAAATAGTGCATGATTTAAATCCTCCTCTTCTATATGGCACCACTGGCAATTGGCATTATCAATCACTTTCCGAGCTTTAAGATTCTACAGTGTAGACAGAATATTTTTACATGTCCTCCATCCAAAAACTCTAACTCGATGAGGTATATTTAGCTTCCATAACAGATTTTGGTCTGTAGCACTTGAACACTTAGCCCTTTGTCTATCTGTATCCATAGAGAGAAAAAACTGATAAGCACTTTTGACAGAATACATCCCACTTTTCTCATGTTCCCATACCAGTGTGTCAGGTACATTCTCAGATGGCAGTCTGATGCAAAGTACCTCATTGGCCTCCCTTGCTGGTATCAAGCTTCTTACCTTCTCTAAATCCCATTTTCTAGGATTCTGTATCATCAAAGAGGCCATAGAATTGTCCACCTCAGAAACTGAACTTGTTGCAATTGTAGTAGAAATAGGAACCAACTTGTGGTTTGGAAGCCAATAATCAGTCTAGATATTAACAGATAGACCATTTCCAACACGCCACCTACATCCCTTGAGTAGATTAGTTTTAGCTTCCCTAATTCCTCTCCAAACAAAAGAAGGGGCACCACCTAACTTTGAATCTTTAAAACTAGAAGTAGGGAAATATCTAGCTTTAAAAATTCTATGAAGTAGAGATGATTCCTGTGTCATAATCCTCCATCCTTGCTTTGCTAAAAGGGCCATTAAACATCTGTAAATTCCTGAACCCCAATCCACCACTGAGCTTTGATTCACACATCTTCTTCCAGCTTATCCAACATATTTTTCTTTCATTTGATTTCTATCCCCACCAAAACCTTGCCATCATCCCTTTCAATTTAGAACATAATGATCTTGGTAGCTTAAAACAACTCATAGTGTATGTTGGTATAGACAATGCCACAGCTTTTAGTAAAATCTCCTTGCCCCCTTGTGATAATAGCTTCTCTTTCCACCCTTGCATTTTGGCCCAAACTCTATGCTTTAAAGCTGAGAATGCTGGATATTTACCTCTTCCAACCATTGGTGGCAATCCAAGATATTTATCATATTGTTGAAACTGATGTACTCCCCAAAACTGCATAATCTCATCCTGTTGGGACTGGTTTACATTCTGACTGAAGACCATTGAGGTTTTCTCACGATTAATCTTTTGACTAGAGGCTTTTTCATAAATATCCAGCTTATGTTGGAGGGTTAAGCATGTTTGCATATTTACTCTACAGAACAGAACTACATCATCTGCAAATAACAGATGATTTAGCTTAGGGGCCCCTCTGCGAACTCGAATCCCCTCTACCTGATTATGTGAATTAGCCTGATCCAGCAAAAGAATTAGACCTTCAATACATAGTAGAAAAAGATAGGGAGAAATAGGGTCTCCTTGTCTCAAGCCAAGTGTTGGATATATAGGTCCCTTTGGTTCTCCATTTACAAGAATAGAGAAAGAAACTATCTGAACACAAAACATAATCAGTTTCACCCATTTTTCACTAAACCCCATCTGTTCCATCACTTTCTGAAGACAACTCCACTCTACCATGTCATAAGCCTTACTCATATCCAATTTTAGTGACATGAAGCCATCCTTCCCTTTTCTCTTCCTTCTAAGAAAATGGACCATCTCATAAGCAACTAACACATTGTCAGTTATAAGTCTCCCAGGAACAAATGTTGTTTGAGATGGTAAAATGATAGCAGGCAAACACAGCTTTAGTCTATTAGCTAGAATCTTTGAAATCAATTTGTATATCACATTACATAGTCTTATTGGTCTATAATTAGACACTAGCTCAGGGTTTTTTCTCTTTGGAATCAAGGTGACATAAGTGTGATTAATGGCAGCTGGAAATTGACCATTATTCAATGCATGAAGAACTGATTCAGTAACATCCTTGCCCACCACAGACCAGAATTTTTGATAAAAGAGAGGACTCATACCATCTGGACCAGGTGCCTTTGTTGGGTGCATCTCATTTAAAGCCTTCTTTACCTCATCTTCTGTAAAAGGCATATCCATTTGTTCAACCATATCAGATGTTATTCTGCCTGCCAAACCTTGTAAAAAGTCCATACTTCCCACTTCATCAACAGCTTTAAAAAGGGAGTTAAAATAATCAAGAATAGCTGCATCTCTGCCTTCATTATTTTGCCAAACTCCATTCGAATCCTTCACCTCTTTTATCTAGTTTTTCTTCTTTCTCTGTGTTGCCTTATGATGGAAGTACCTTGAATTTTTATCCCCCTCAGCTAACCACAATGCCTTTGATCTTTGTCTCCACATTAGTTCATATCTTGCTAACCATTTTTGGACCTCATTTCTAGCCTCTTGTATCTTCTGCCTTTCCTCAGATAGAGGGTCTGCCTAATGTACCATAAGAAGTTGTTCTTTTGCCTTTCTTAAATTCCTTTACACATGTCCAAAGCTATTTTTATTCCACACTATAAGTTTCTCACCACAATGTTCAATTTTCCTCATTATAGTTCTCAATTCTTTCCTTCCTTCAATGCCCCTCCAAGCCTCTTGAATAACCTGTTTACAGTCAGCAACATCAACCCACATTGCCTCAAATCTAAATAATTTCTTTCTTGGAACCTGTGCAATTGATGATTCAATGCGAAAGTGCACTCTATATACCCTATTATTGGACTAAAATGCTAAAATGTGAATAGAAATCATAGGAATTAATGTGTATTCTTAAATTGAATTTCTATTTACGTTGGGATACTCCTAAGTAGTTTTTTTATGTCTAATTTCAGAGTTTATAAAAGAGCAAGTCAAGCCCAGTCAAATTCAAAGGAGGACATTCATGGGGTTTGAGAGCAATTTGGAAGAAAAGAAAAAGAAACAAATCACAAAATGAAACCACAAGAAGTCCAAGTCCGAAATTCGCTAGGAGACAGTCTGGACATATGTTAGTCTTTTGACTGTATCTTTTTACTCATATATTGGATTGATACAATTCTTGATGAATTGGAAAGCTATCTTAAAGGGCTATAACTTTGTCTCTAATAAGTATTTCCAAATTCGAATTCCTAAAGGCTGTACATGGCTGCCAAGATAAGTCCTAAAATTTAGGCGATTTTTTTATGTGGAAATCAAGAGGACATTAGGGTTTCTTTCTTACCCTATATAAGCATATCATTAGCACGAAATGGGGAGGAGGAAGAGGCACAAGAGGTAGATCTGAAGAGAGGAGAAAATCACTTCCATGGCCACTGTTCGCTTCAGTTTTCTCTGGAGATTTTTGTTGTCAATTATATTTATGGGTAACTAAATTCTCAAGTAAGGTTAGGGATGAACTTGCACATTAGATGGTATTTCTAATTTATTGTTAATTCATGTATTTGATTTTCAATTGCTAAAACTCTTTTGTTTTATCATTCTCAATTCATCGTTGATGTTTTCTTCTCCGAATAATCATAGAATTTATTGTGTTTATGGATTCAGTCATGCTTTTTCTATTGAATGGATTAGTTCTTTGATTATGTTTGGATCAATTATTTATCTATATTGATTTAGTTTTTGCTGCAATATCGCTTCCTGAGTATATTGTCGTCATTGGATTTTATCAATAGAGGTAGTAATTCATGTTTTTTAAAAGTGGTGAATGTTTTTTCAAAGGGTTACATTTGATTTAAGTCTGGTTTATAAATCTATACCTTCTGATTGGGAATTGCGGGAATTGAGTTCCTAATTGAGTTATCCAATGAATTAAGAATAATTAAAATACCAGAATTGTGCAAGGGATTCCCGACGCTCTACTGTTTGTCAAATTTGAGTACTTTTTCTGTTAATCACTTTGCTTCACTTGAATTTACATTTAAAATTAATCTTTGTTCTCTATTACTTATTTAATATTTTTTCTTTAGTTTCTTTGTTCCTCTTGCTATTCTTTTAATTTGTCTCCCTGTGGAATCGACACCCCAAAGCTGTGTTTCAACTACCGCGTTATTCTTTGGGCGTAATTAGCAATCCATGTTGTGAGTTTCAAAATTATAGGCACATGGTCAAAATAAGCTATGACCCCATGAGTGACATAAGCCATTGGATAATAAGAATGCCACTTTAAATTTGATAAGAACCTGTCCAATCTTTCACTAATACAATGATCCATTTCTCTTCTGTTACACCAAGTGAAAGGGTTACCATTAAATCCCAAATCATGTAAATGACATTCATCAATAACATCTCTAAATGCCTTCATTTGTCTATCAGGTTTGTCTCTACCTCCATTCTTTTCAGCATTACTTAGAATCTCATTAAAATCTCCCAAGATCAACCATCCTTTTTCACTAGGAACCTGTAATGATCTCAATAAATTCCATGACTCATGTCTCTTACTCAGATCTGGATTACCATAAAAACTAGTTAACCACCATGGATCAACATTCTCCTCCTCCTCAGTTACTTTTGCATGAATGTGGAACTTAGAAAAAGACTGAATCTCCACTTTGAACTGCTTCTTCCAAAAAAGAGCAATCCCTCCACTCTTACCTTCATAGCTAACAGCAAGGCAACTTTGAAACCCCAACTTATACTTCATCCTTTCCATAACACGTGCATTTAGTTTTGTCTCTTGAATAAACAAAATTTCAGGAACTTCATTTCTGACCAAGTCAGAAAGGGCCTGAACTCCCAGTGGGTTCCCAAGCCCACGGGAATTCCAACTTATGAAACTCATTGTTCCCGGAAGGGCTGTTGAACAGCCACTGCCGATCCCAAGATAATGTTACCTCTTTTATAAGTTCCACCCTTCTTAATACAACAGTCATGATCAGTAAGAAAAGTATTAAACTTACCTTTCTTAGATGCTAAGAGATGTGATGGATCCAGAGACAAATCTTCCCCTGATCTTTTTCTATTTGTAGGCCTCTCCAATGGTTCAGCATGTATAGAGTTTCCTCTTGCCTTCTTCTTCCAAGAACTTCAGGTATACCTTCCTTGCTGCTGTAAAGGAAGTTGATGGGCTGCATTTTGTTCCTTTTCTGTCACCACCTCAAGGCCTTCTTGATCCAGATCAGTCTCATTAAGCCCAGCTTGTGAATCAGCAGGCCCATAGCAGGCCCAAATGATACCTCAGAAACAGGTATTTCCTTCCCTCCAAGATTGCCTTCAGATGATAACATATCAATTTCTTCTGTTATAACTTGATTTATAACTTGCACCTCATAACAGTCAGTAACAGTTTTGCCATTCATATTGTCATTATTTGCTCCCAAACTGTAAACATTAATACCATCATCACTATGCATTGATGATGATCATACGTTACAAGTCTTCTTCATTGCACCACCATGATCAGTTGCTCCACCATCAGCCACCACATTCTGCTCCATTTCAGCTTCTGAACTGCTACTTTTGTCAGTTGAGTTTTCCTTTTTTATTTCCCATCGCTTCTTCGAAGATGATCTGCACGTAGCCAGGGTCCAAATTGTGTTGATGAATCTTTCTCTAATTGGCACCTTACATTCTCATGTATAATTCTGCCACACGTGAAGCAAAAACGAGGAATTTTCTCATACTTTATAGGACTCCATACTTTGACTCCATGCAAGACAATGGTTCTTCCTCTAGTAAGAGGTTTCTTCAAATCTAACAGAATTTTGACTCTCATACTCCTACCCTAACCCACATCATCTTCATCAACCTCTACCTCCTCCACTTCTCCGATTGTACTAACCAACTTTTTTCCACATTCTTTATTCATCCCCAGCAACGGTAGATTATGAAATTGCACCCAAAAGGATGCACGATCAAACTTCAACTCTGAAACTGGTATGGATCCATCGAAAGAATTGATAGCAAACAGTTGGCCATCAAAAAACCATGGCCTTCCACCTTCAACCCTGTATTTATCAGCATGAGTAGCAAAAATCAGAATAAAAGTGTTACAACCAACCTCCCTCAAAACTACAGGTTTACTAAGGCGCCAAATCTTTGCAAGTGTAGATTCCACCACATTCTTTCCCACTTGTCTATCACTCCATATTTTGCCAATCAAACTGCGGTCTCCTTTATGTTGCACCTCAGAACATGCATTATCATCAATGACAATAGCATCCTCTTCCTCTTCATTCAAGTGGAGATTACCCCACATGGAATGTAGACTATCCATTGAGTAGACTGTATCACACCAACCTCCAAAGAATGAACACTGAGATAATAGGAAAGAAACAAGAAACTCACCACCACCTCAATTCGCTCATAGCAAAGCTTGAGAGAAAACGAGAGGAGACTTACTAAAACATTCAATGAATTAAATTAAGGACTTGAGGACAAATAAATGATGAATTTATTTATATGGCAGTACTTTTATACACTTAATTTCAACATAACAATGAAGGGACTAATAACAGTACACATTTGAGCTAGTTTTCCTTTTAGACCCTCTCAAGGCAGCAAGTGTTGATCAAATCGCAAAACCCATTGGTGGACTTGGGTGGGCTGAAATATTGGAACCCATAGTGAATATTTTATTTACTTTTTTAATCTCTACTTGATCCCAATTCTTGATTCAGCTTCTCTCACTCTTGTGGTGCCTAAAACTCAATGGAAGATCCTTCAGCACAGCATGATTCATTAAACAGTACCCAAAGGAAAAGGAGGACAGCTTAAAGTGTATGTGTTTTGGCACTGAAGAAGGTTGGAAGACCTATACTGAGTTGCTTAAAAACGAATTTGAACAAGATTAAGAAACTTAGATTATATTTTTGCTAATAAATTGTTGGAAATTAAGCAGCGTACTGGTTTAATTACATGAATACTTTCGAGCAAACAATAAACAACAACAAACAATATTGAAGTAAGGCTATGAAGCGCTTTCTTCAGCTGGTTCTGGAGCTATGAAGCTTACCTTATTATTTCAAAAAGGGAAAAGAAGGCACACCATTGTGCAACAGACAAGGAAAAATCTATTGGTTGAATTAGGTATAAGAAAGTGCTGATAAATTCTTCTCAAGCTCTATAAACCCATATGAGTTAAAACCTTTTCTCTTCAAGAAATGTGAGTACCAATGAGCAGAGAGCTTTGGCTGTCTTCTTATATCCGGGTCATCCAGATCTATGTAGTAAAGACCGAAGCTCGATTGATAGCCATCCAACAGCTCGAGTAAATCCAAGAAAGACCATTCAAAATAACCCCTCACATTGGATCCATTCCTTGCAAAAGACAGTAGACAGTGATCAGGGAATTAAGAAAAAAGGTAGTTCCCACTACATCTAAAAATTTGTTTTAATGAGGTCATGAGAAAATGAACTTACCGAAGTGCATCAAGCAAACCCCCAATATATCCTTTCATGTATTTCACTCTATGCCAGTCTTCCAATGATGAATTGCGTGGTGTTCGTTGTCCTACAAGAAGATTGCAAGCAAGCTGAGTTTTCTCTATTAGAGATGATTACATTGGATGATGAGAAACTGGGTTTTGAACATAGCCACCATGTCTTATACCAAAACAGGAAAGAATCAAAAGATAATCCCTATGGTAGATAAAATGGCATGAAAACAACAAATATGCATGATTCAAAGGACTTTCTGAGCAACTTTAATGTCTGTTGTTTGACCGCTTTAACTCTCTATATCAGATTTTTGTTTGATCACTTCTGCTTAGAATGAACTCATATTTGAAAGGATAGTTTAATTGGTGAAACCCATATCAACGTCAGTTGATTGTTTCATCAGATAATTTATTTTGAAACACCAAAATGTGATAGCATAACTATCTGTCATAGCATAATTCTGTTAATATATAAAATAAATAAATAAATCTACCTCTTCCCATCAGCTTAAACTTTTGAGACAAGTGGAGATTTCACAAATTCCAGAATAATGAGATGACCCCTAGCACCACTCTGAATCATTTCTCACTACTTAAAGCAAGACCACAAATACATAGAAGCTCTATATGCATGTGTGTGTCAATGAGTGGGGGGACGTGGATGTGCATAGATGGTTGTGTGTGTGTGAGAGAGAGAGAGAGAGAGAGAGAGAGAGAGAGAGAGAGAGAGAGAGAGAGACCATTCTCATGAATGTAAATAGGAGGATTCCCATACACTTGCTTGAAATACTCCAACAGTCCTTGCAAATTCCAGGGTGTAATTGAAAACTGAGTCAAATGGGCTAGTTAGTGTTAGACTTGATATATCCATAAATATAAAATCGCCTTTATAATTTATGCATAAGATCTCACCTCAAATTCAGATGGATCATCTTGAGTAGCTGCCACAATTGGAAAAGTATTAAGCTAATTTCATTTTCATCTCTAAAGCTAGGTAAGTAAAGAATAGTCTTAAATATTTAATCTGCAGAGAGCAGAGTTTAAATAGTAAGGTTGATTGAGCTGAAACAGTGTAAAACGTAATCTAATAACCAGTGAAATTGGTCATTGTTGTGCTAAGTATATACGCATGGACATACCAGCAAATTCTATTGCCATATCTGCATCAAAGTTTCTGACCTCCATCTCAAGTTTTTCAGAGTTATCCTTGACTTGAACTGTGGCGTAGTAATTTACTCCTAGGAAATCAAATGAACCTTTAACCAGATTAGATTCAAAATCTGTGAAGGATGGAAGTCTTGATCCTACATTCTTTTTCATTACATGAGGATATTCGCCATACACTAAGGGATCCATATACCTGCAATGCCATGCATATGAAGAATAAATGAATTCTCAATGCAGCTTAGATATGGTGTAAAAATGCAAAATGAAAATCACTCGTCTTTACATTATAAAACAAAATGACTCCAAAAGTGTGTGATGAATACTTGCTTTTGGCACCATGTCAGATGAAAACTTACAATTTATAAATGACATAATAGATGCCAAAAGACAGTACCACTGTAACTTGTGAATCATTTGAATGTAACCTACCAACCAATCAGGAAGTCATTGGCTCTTTGAGTAGCAATTGCATCTTTAGTTGTATTTGTTAGAGGAATAGCCCCAATAGTGTAGAGGTTGATTCCTATAAATCCTTTCTGCTTGTACTGGTACTTTTCCTTGTACAATCTAGCAGCTGATGCATGCGCCAACAAGATATGGTGAGTTGCCAAATATGGCTCAGTTGTGGAGTTGCCTTTAGTGCAGTTAAACCCGAAAGGAGAAGAACAATGCTGAGGTGGCAGATAACCCCCATCATAGCCTCCAAGCACGAAAACGTTGGCCTCATTCAGGGTAGTCCAATGAGAAACCCTGTCACCAAACTTCCTGAAACACAGATCTGCATATGCCGTGAAGTCTTTCCTGCATTCAGAGAGAGATGATTCAATCACATTCCTTACTGGGTTCTATGCTTGGTGGTGTGTAGTATACACAAACAGATACAAAATGTGGTCTAGTCAAGATTGAGAAGTGTACACAATTTTTCTGCTGACCCATCCTCCATACTCGTCTTCCAGTGCCTGCGGAAAATCGCTGTGGTGTAATGTGATATGCGGTTGGATTCCTACTTTCGCAAAAAATAACATAAATCAGCAGCAAAAAAGCATGGATAAATTAGCATTTTGGGAGTACTTTTTCTTGCTTTTTGTTCAAAGTTTTCCTGAAATGCTGAGAAAATTGAAGGATCTTCAACTATGATGGAAAAGGGAGTAACCGTTGCTGATTAGTTCGTTGATAAGATTGTTGTAATACTGTAAACCCTTTGGATTGACAGGTCCTCTTCCGTCTGAATTATGAGAAAATGATTAGTCTAAGTGTGAGAAAGTGCAGCAAAACTCCATTTTACTTCATCATTTTGTTAATTGATGATCAGAAGAGATTGATGATAATACTTGGAATAAGTCTTGACCATGAGATGGAAAATCTATAGGCCTCTAAGCCTATATCCACCATGAGTTGGACATCCTCCTGAAAGAGTCAATTCAACCTAGCTAATCATATATGGATCATTATCCTAATACCAGTTGCTTCAAATAAAGTGAACATAGAATTAATTAGTCATGGATTCTGATAAAAAATGTCTCTCCTTTATAATACTTTCATTCACCTACACCTTATAACGAGATGTTCATCCCATGCAGACTACAATCATTCATTTTCAATCATTTTCAATCTTTTAGTCAAAGGAAACACATTGCATATATGCTATTATACCTTGTACCTGTGATACTGATCACATGCTATGTCACCATTGGCTCCAGCCATTTTCCCTGAAATTTGAAGTTGAAGATCAATCTCGCAAGACAAATTAGATATAAACATAGATAAACTTCAGCAAACGTCTATCTGCTAAGCTTATATTTGTGATTTCAGTATACATATATTTTTCTCCCATTTCTAAGGAGCCTAGAGCTCCATGCACAGAAGAAGAATCAGATAAAATGGTGCAAAAAGTATCTACATGTAGCCATCCTGATTAACACCTAATTACAGGAAAATAGTTTAATTATATCTCGGTTGTGTTTCTTATTACATCGGTTGGCATGCAGTCTTCCAGTAGAAGAGAAAATAAAAACCAGAGGCAAACTATGTTGGTAGCAAGCAGTAGTAATATTTCACGCATATAATCTCCATTTATTGAAAAAAAAAAAAAAAAAGGAAAAGAGGTTTGAATATTCATTTGAATTATATTTACTTCATTTATAATAGAAAAATATTCGTTTCATTAATATGTTATAGAACATAAAAGCAAGTACCAATGGTAAAGAAAAGCTTACCAGCATGGGCGAAGGTATCCCATATGGAAGGTGTCCTTCCATCTTGGCTTGCTGCACCTTCAACCTTTCATAATGCATATTTTTTACAACGTATAAAGAAAAAACAATGAAAAAAAATATCCCATACTTTCAGTCATGAATAATATCAATTTTGTTATCATTAAAAAATAAAAAATAAAATAAAAACCTCACCTGGTAAGCTGAGGTCCCAGAACCAAAAACAAACTCGGGTGGGAAGTCATCTCTGCTGTATTTATCAGCGCCTAGAGCTAAAGCAACAAGGTTTAGTAAAAGAACTAGACAGAAAGAGAGACTCGACATTTTTCCAAAGCTTGCGTTATCCCTTTAGAGATTGACCCAAATGAATGCTCTTAATGTATGGCCAGACAAGGAGTTGCTGCGCTTAGTCTGTACTTTATACCCGGAAAAGGATAAGCTACACGCATACGATTGGTTGAAAAAGCATCATTGTAGAAAAGATAACTCCAACCATAAATACAAGACGTACATCGTCCCCACAAAAGTCTTGCAAGAAGAGTCAAAAACAACACAATCGAGGCTGAAGTGGTCGCTCTCAAAAACCGAACTTAAAGGCTAATCCCATACTAATTAAGTGGACTTCAACGTGAAAAGCCTCAAGTTAAATAAATGTGTAAGATGTTTCTTGAAGCTGGAGTTCAACGTGAAAGCCTTTAGCACAATGCATCTCTCTCTCTTATGTGTGATGCATATGTGAGCATGGCCTCAGTGTCAAGACCCCAACAAAATATGCCTCAGGACAAGGTCCTAGACATGCATGGACATTCAAGATCAGGCCACTTATGAGGTCGAGCCTACTTTTGGAGGACTTTTCTAGGAGTCTAGTGCATAACTTAAGAAGATTGCGGAAATGGTATGGCCAATTGAAATGTGGTTCACATGTTTCCATTTGACTAGGCCATGGCTTAGACCTAATAATCCCATGACACTGTTGTTGGCATGCCATGACAGTCCCATGACACTGATGTTGGCATGCCCTGACAGCCCCATGACACTGCTAATGGCATGCCCTTACAAGCCCACGGGCCATGCCTTGACAGCACCATGAGCCATCAGCATGGCCAGCACCATCAATATGTCCAGCATCATGAGCATGTTCAGCACCATTAGCATGCCCAACACCATCAGCATGCACAGCAGCCCATCAACACGCCCACAGGCATGCCAAGGCCCTTGCCATGGCACGCCCTTGACAGCTCTGCAGGCATGCCCTCCGCCATGGCACACACTTGACAGCACCACCAACATGCCATAATCCCTACCATGGCATGTGCATGATAGCCCCACAGACATGCCATGGCATACACTTGACAACATCGCTAGCATGCCATGGCACACTCATGTCAGCCCTATAGACATGTCATGGCTTGCCCAGTACAGCCCAACAGGCATACCATGGCCCCAGCCATGACATGCCCCTGGCACGTAGTAGCACCCAGCAGGCATGCTGTGGCCCCAGCCATCACATGCCCTTGACATTCAGCAGCAGCAGTGAGGCTAGTGGCATAGCTCATTAGGCATGCCATCTAGCGCATGGCTCCAACCCGTGCTTTGCAGTGCCAATGCCCAGGCCACCTACCTTGGCCATACAGAACTAGTGCACGGCACCATGTCGTGCCCACCAGCACACCAAGGCCCTTGCCTAGGCCCCTGTCTGTGCCCCACAGCTGATTAGTGTTGGCATTCTTGATTAGGCATGCCTCATCAAGAATGCCAGCCCTAAGCATGGCCCCTGCTTGTGCCCCACAGCTGCAATGCCTAAGCCCCTGCCTAGGCCATGCCATCCCTGCGCATGGCACTTACCTATGCCCATCAGCACTAACGCCCTAGCCCATGCTTGGGCCATGACACACCAGTAGGCACGCCATAGCAAGCCAACACCCAGGCCACCTGCTTAGGCCAAGCCAACCATGTCAAGTAGCACCAGTGGGCAGCCCAAAGCCCAAGCCCTCGCTTGGGCCATGCCAACCACACGTATAGCCTGCCCATGGCCTATGCCATGGGTCAGATCAGGCCACCAAGGGCCATTACCGTGGGGCCCCATAGGCCCCATGCCACTATCATTTATTTATTTAGTTTTTTTTAGTTATTTCATTATTTAGGAAACTTATTAGGGTTTCTGTGATGACACGCTTTTATGTGTATTTTCACTGAAGGATTGTTTTTAAATTAATTAATATATTGGTTTATTTATTTTAAATTATTGTATTTTAATTGGTTTTATTTTATTTGATGTGGTGTTTAATTTATTTTAGTCGTTTTACGATTTTTAAAATCGTTTTCGGCGAATCTGTTTTTGGTTTCTGGAGTGAGAATTGGACCTCATTTCTTCTCTTTTCTCTTTTTCTTTTTCCTTTTTCCTTTTTCTTTTTCTTCTTTTCTTTCCCTTCTTTCTTTTTCTTCTTCTTTTCTTCCCCGGTTTCTCTCTCTCCCCGCGCAGCTCTCTTTTCTCTCCTTCCCGTCGCCGCCTGTTTGATAGCCCAGTGCGTCGCCGTCCAGCCGCCGTATTGTGCACCACCCCCACCAAAATCTTCCCCTCCCACCAGAGATCCTCCCCACCAATTTTCAGGGCCATCCGACCAGCCGTTAGCCGCCACGCACGGCTGGAAGTCACGGCACCAACCCTCCTTTCTCTCTCTGTCGCCGATTGCTTTCTCAGCCCAGAACAGCTGCTCGCCGGTGGCGTGGCCTACACCACCCACCTAGTTTTCTTCCCCTTCCACCGGTGAACATCCCCACCAAGTTTCACCTCCATCCGAGCCACCGTTAGCCGCCACGAGCTCCTCCAAGCCACACGATTTTTGAGCTTTTTCGGTGCCGTCGTTCCAGCTCCGGCCACCACCTCTTCACAGCTTCTTCTCCTACCTCTTGCCGACCTAACCCACCTAATTTCGGCCCCGATCCATTGCCGGAGCAGCTCCCACGAATTCATCTCCATTCAGCCCCTTTTTGGCCTTCCACCGCCGTTTCCACCACCACCCACGGCCAAAACTCACTTCCTTTAACTTCATAAACATCTCAAGACCATTCCCTATCAATTACGTGCCTTGTTTTGTCCCTGTTCGAAAGTGGGTAATTTATTACCCACGGCCACAATGTAAAATATACTGTTACATTGCTTTTTCTCCGCCATTTGCAACGCCACGGGCTTTCAAAATTTACCGTTTAGCGCTGTAAGTATTTTTCAAACTCTAATTTTAGATTTAAATATATTATGCTCTTACAATAAAGTTATTTGGTTGGTTGGTTGGTTGATTCCGGACTGACTCCGAGGAGTTCGGGGGTCGGATGGATCGAGGACGGAGTTGCTTGGTTTGTTGGTTTGTGATTGGTTGGTTGTTTTATGCCTTGAGGTCGCATTTATATATTGCATCCATGCACATTTTATTTTATTTGAGAAAAATCATGTTTTGTTGGCGTAGATGGATTTTCGGGTGCGTGTGTCTCACGAGTCCAAGCCGGGATGGGTTATTATCTCGCTGGAGCTCCTCTGGTCACTCGGGAGTGGATAATACTGAGTGACATCCCCTGGGTTGTGGCAGGGCGACGACCGGATCGCACGATACGGTAACGCTGTCGTGTCGACTCCGTGGTCCCTAGAGTGGCTGGGACTAGAGGATGGCCTGGCGAGGGACACGCTTGGCGCGAGTCTGGACATTGCTCGTTTAGGTGTCACACGCGTAGTCGTTACCTGAGGTGTGGCACAGAGCCAGAGTGTGCGGATGATCCCTAGGGGAGATCTTGGTGCATGCATAATTGGATCATTTTTATGGTTTTGGTTTCGGGCCATTTTCTGTGAAAATGGCGAGGTTTGGTTTGAGGCTATGTGATCCATTTTCTGGGAAAATGGTGGTTTCTGTTTTGGGCCATTATCTGGGATAATGGCGAGGAATGGTTTTAATGGTAATGTTTTTTGGCCAAATGGGTTTTTGGCGTGCGTGGAAAAATATGGTTTTACGGGTCATGTGCATTGGCTTTCCTTTCATGCATGTTGTTTGAGTTAATATGTTTTTATCTAGTGGTGTTTGGATCTTACTTACCTGCGGCACCATTTTTGGTACCGTAGATTTTGATGCAGAGTTCGAGGAGAAGGAGGAAGAGGCTGAGCCCGGGGATGCGGCTCTGCCGGAGTACTGAGTTGAAGTCTATGCTTTGTAGTTGGCTTTGAAGCTATATCTGTATTTTGTAATATTTTATTATGTATGTTTTGAACAACTTTGTATTAAATTAAGAAAAATTCTAGTACTTAGTTATATGACTTTGCTATCCGCTGCATGTTTCTTCGTGCACATTTGTTGCTTATACACACACTTGGCACTCGTCGATAGGATGGTGACCCGTGATGTCACCATCCGGACGTCTCGATTTCCCCATGTCCATGCATGGGGATTTGGGGGCGTCACAGTTTCCAACTAGATTAGTCTATAAATAGGACCCTTAGGATTTCATTTTACATCTTTTGGCAAATTTCCTAGAGGACGGATTATTTGTTATTGAGTTCTCTTTCAGTGCTTGCCACTTGGGCTACTTGGGTGCAATTTGTGAATCCCAAGGAGATGATCATCACTTTGTAATTCGTGAATAGGTGATGATTCGTTTATCTTTATTATTACCGTGCAATTTATGAATCGGGGGTGATCACTACGGAGAAACACAACATTGTCGGTGTTTATATGCTCGCCGGTTGTTTATGTGCCGATAAATATATATATTTTTGCCGGCGCTTAATATTTATGCCGGTAAATTATTGAGATTTCGGCGTTTAATTGTTAGGCCAGTAATAATATATAACTTTGGCGGCATTTATAACAATGCCGCTAATATAGCAACTATGCGCTGGGAAATTAGTAGTTTGTCAGCGTTTATATTGTTACGCTGGTAATAATATAAAGTTTTGGTGGCATTTCAACAATTGCCAATATTTAATTAATTTTACTCAGTTATTTTAACCGTGGTTGCCAGCATTTATAATATTATGCCAGTGATAATAGATAGTGTCAACGGCTTTTCACAAAATACCAATAATTGATCAATTTTAAGCCGGTAAAATATTGAGTTTTTTGACGTTTATATCGATTAAACAAACGCCAACCATTGATTAATGTTACTCCAGTAAATAATTAATTTTTCAGGATTTATATTGTTATGCCAATAATAATTATATAGCATTGGCAACGTTTATAAAATGCCGAAAATTGATCAACGAAATGCCTATAATTTAAAAGTGAGCCGGCATATATATTGTTATGCCGGTAATAATATATAGCGTCAACGGTAAAGACTATTATAAATTTATTTGTAGTAAAATAAATAATAAAATAATAAAAAAACTTATTTAAATGATACAAAAATACCCCCAAAATCTTAGTTGAATTTCTGGGATGCCCTTCCAGTAAATGCCATATATCACATTCCAGTTTTGGAGGGAGGGAGGTTCAATAGAACTAGAGAAGGGAGTTCAGGTGTTGAGATCTTAATGCAATGATGTTCAATTTCTTTCCTTCAATATTTAATAAGTAATATACAATACAGTAACATAAGTATTGTGCATTCCTTTTAAAAATTGTGCAAATGTCATACATTCCTTTTGAAAAAAATAGTCTATTATTAAAAATTTAATCTTTTAATATGCTTCTCATATTTATTCTTTTTTAAAAAAGAATGTGATAATTGCAAACTTTATAACAAAATATGTTAAACATCATATTAAGATTCACAACTAGTAAACAGCATAGAAGGATTATGATGAGCCCCAAGGTGGACCAAGTCTTAAGGATCAATTACAAGATTAAGAGTCACGAAGATCAAGGAAGCAATGCAAGAATTGATGCAATCCAATTGGGATGAAGCTAGCAAGAGCCCAACACTCATGATGGGTGATTGAGCTGAAATATTGCATATTTTTTATATTTAAAACCAATGTATTTTAATTACTTCGTGACATTATTATTGGTTTTAGATGGAAAAATGGTTAATAGGTATAAATTTGAGTTGTGATTTAAATTGGTTAATATCATGGTTTATACTTAAAGTTATAACCTCTGATTTAATTGAGCGATATTTCTTCGCATGAGCAATGTTTTTCTTTGATATTATATTTTTACTTTTTAATTTATTTTTTTGGTTTTCTATTTTTTTGGTGTGTTGTTTCTTTTCCTTATTTTTATTCTTCATTTGATTTTATAGCTTATGAATTCCTGTCTTTAGATAAAATGCATGCAATTTTAGCAGATGACCGGCTTGATTTTGGACAGGAAGCCAAATGGAAAACACATGCACATACTTTCGTGGGACCCACTCATTATTTTATGGAAGCACATGGATTTGGGAAGCACAAGTACACGGCAACTGCAATTCAACCATCATGCGGTGGACTTTGCAACAAGAAATGAAAAAAAGCTAACATCTTCATGTGCTGAAGATGGACCTACGGGGTGTCACGTAGCAGGAATTGGAGAGATTAGAGGAGTGATTCACAGAGAGGGCAACACAAAAAATGAAAAAGAAAAAAAATGAAAGTTGGTGAGTGCTAGCTTTTGTGGACTTTGAACGTTAAAGAACTTTCGGTGGTGACTTTCTTACTTTGGTTGTTCATGGACGCACGCGGAAGAAAAATATTTTTCTCTTGAGAAGAACAGGTCCTTACGGTTTTAACGAAAATCACAGAGGCACATCGAAAAGAGAGGTTTTTAAGTAAATAGGAGAACAGATGTTCGGAAGGGACTTACATTTGGGATTTACGAAAAAAGGAAAATAAAAAGAGGCTGATGTTAGAGAGAAGGACACTTAGGAGGTGAAAAGACAGAAGTGGAGAAACGAAGAGGGAGCTTCTGAGTTACGTGGAGATAACACAAGAAGGGATAGCTGAAACGGAGAAAGGACACAGCTAAGGTCAAAGTGGGTTCAATTTTTTGTCTGGAGGTTTTACGTAAAGCTAAACGGGACAAGAAAGCTTACAGAAAGAAAAATGAAAAAAGAAAAAAAAAAAAAAGCCTACGGTTTTACAGAGAGAGCATTGGGAACGGACGGGCGATGTGAGACTTAAAGGAATTTCATTTTTGCTCTATTTTTGAGAGGGAAAACGGATACTTTTGGGTGAGAGAGGAGAACTAAAGAGGAGGTCGAATGGATCACTTTTCATGCTGAGAATGACGAACAAACTGAAACAGTGAGAGTTATTTTTCGTTTGGACCAGAGGGACGAAAGGAAAGAGAATGGATATGGAAAGGGCTGGTCTGAGTTTCGATGGAGAGAGGAATGACGAGAGGTTGTTGGATGAAAGAGAAAGAAGCTCTTGTTTCTTTTACGGGAAAGGAGATTGAACGAAAAGAGAAGGAGATTGAACGAAAAAAAGAAGCTCTCTCTCATTCTGGTCTTGGACGTGAAAAGAAGGACTTACAGCAGCTTGAAGGAGTGAGAAAAATGTGAGAGCACTACACTGGGCACTTTGAGTGGGAGCTTCTCTTTCACTTGATCAAGGAACATTGGACAAGGTGGGGTACGGGAGAGAGAGTTTGACCGAACAGACAAGGAGTTTTATTTTCATTTGGTGTTCTCATCTTTTCTTTACTTTTGCTCTATATTCTAGATTATTTTTTAGTGTTAATTTGTGTATTTTATTTTAGTTATCTTATGGAGAATATTTTTATAATTTTCGTAGCTCTTATGATCAACATGGTTGGCTAAATTCTCGTACTAAGGTTAGAGGTGAAGTTTAATGATTTCGACTTGTTTTCAGATCGACTTTAGAATTTATATTGTGAGTTTGATTGATTGAATGATTTTATTATTAGATATTTTGATTATCTATATATTTATCTTGATTGATTGTGATTTTCGAATATAGTGAATGCTTGAAGAATCCCTGTGATATTCAAATTGATTTGTGAATGTTTTAATCATCAATCGTTCATGCTTAATCATTAGTGTTTTTTTTTCTTGAACTTAAATGCTAAATCCTCCAATTAAACGGAATCATTATTCTAGTTTAATTGAAGTAAATCGATCGGAAACAATATTCTAAATTATTAGACGGATCATCAAAACCTTAGTCTTTCTCCATATCAATTCATTTTATCATTTTAGTTTTATTTTGTTATTTCAAAAATCTTCATCTTAATAATTTTATTTTATATTCGATCACATGTTTTTTTTTAGTAATTTCTTTTCATTGTTTGAATTTATTTTCTTTACCACTTAAGTCAATCTCTGTGGATTCGACCTTGTGAGGTACTACAACACCTGTATACTTGCAGGTAAAACTGTACTAAATTTTTGGTTCATTAGTTTGAGTCAAAGTTTAGACGCAACATGTTTTTAGTGCCGTTGCCGGGGATTGCAACATATGATAAAATACTTTTTTTTAAGAAAAGAAAAAAGAATTAGTAATCTTTTGCTAACTTTCTCATATTTTTTTTCCTGCAGGTACGATTTTTGTTATTTTGAAGGTTTTTGTTATTTTGAAGGGAAAGGGATCAAGTAACGTTGCCTCATATTCATATCATTTGGTAATCTCGTTCCATTTTTTTTTTTATTTCACTTTCGTGCTTGTTTTGCATTTAGTTTTTAGAATAGAAGACTTTAGGTGGTGCATGCATTAATTAATTTTGAGACATGTCCATACCTTTTAGTTTTTGGATGTGCTTGAACCTCTATGATGAATGATCTCGTGACAACGTGCTCAAACTGGTAGATTGAGGAAAGAAGAAATTGTTTTAAAAGAATTGGTTGATAGGTTGTCTGGTGATTCCAAAAAGTCTCATCTAATACCATGGTTGACAATCATAGTGTTCATGACGAGCTCGAAAATAAGGAGGCCCAAAATAATCCACCAATGAGAACTTTGCGTGAGTATTTGCAACCAACAAGAACAAGTACTCCATCTTGCATGATTTTTCTGACAAATTGTAATGAGCCCAAACACTGTAACAGACTGCTTCGAGAGAGTCACTCTCCAGAAATTAGGGTTAGAGGAAGAAGAAGAATAAGGGAAAAGGAGAAGAAACTCAGAGTTGATCAAATTCTCGTTGAAGACCTTTCCCTCCAACTTCAACTGTATTTATAGTGAATGAAGACATACGAACGACGCAGAAAACTAATTCAACACTTAAAGAAGTAAACGACAGCGTTTGACTTAATGAAAATGAAAACATAAAAGGAAACATAAAACGACAACGTTTCACTAAAACACAACAACCACATGCACTAAAACGACTACGTATCAATCCTTCCCACTTATAGCCCAACGACCAACAACTACCTTCCTTCCCACACGTACAACTGCAACTCTGCACCTTGCCCTTTCCAAGCTTCCACTCCAGCACCTTCCTAGCTCATAACACACCCTCCCCTTTTAAAGCACCTTGCCCACAAGGTGAGGGTATTGTTTCCTCAGCTGCCAATAAGGCTCCCATGTAGAATCTTCCACTCCAGCACCTTCCCATTGAATTAATACTTCCACCAAGGCCCTATTGTCTTTCTTAACACACCTGCGATCCAGCACCTGCTCTGGTTGAGGCCTTAACTCTCCATAGTAGTCAACTGGAGGTAAGGTAGCAATAGGAGTAACATGTTCCCCCAACTTCTGCTTTAAAGAAGAAACATGAAAAACTGGATGTAGAAGAGAATCTGAGGGGAGACACAATCTGTAAGCCACCTTGCCAATTCTGTGAGAGACCTGAAAAGGACCAAAATAACGAGGTGAAAGCTTCATATTCCTCCTTCCTGCCACTGATTGTTGCCTATAAGGCTGGAGTCGAAGATAAACCCAATCCCCAACTGAAAATTGCCTATCAGTATGACGCTTATCATAATAAAATTTCATCCTCTCTTGAGCCAAAGTGAGGTTAGACTTGAGTGTGATCAGAATCTGCTCACGAGACTGTAGCAACTGGTCCACTGCCTGGTTAGAAGTAATGCCTGGAATATAAGCCTGAAGCTTAGTAGGAGGAACTCCATATACAGCCTCAAATGGAGTTAATTTGGTGGAAGTGTGAAAGGAAGAATTATACCACCACTCAGCCAATGAAAGCCAATCAGCCCACAACTTGGGCTTATCACCAGAAAAAGATCTCAAAAAGTGTTCAAGGCACTTGTTAACAGCCTCAGTTTGGCCATCACTTTGAGGGTGATAGGCTGAAGAGAAAGAAAGATTAACTCCTTGAAGCCTGAACAATTCCTTCCAAAAGGAACTAGTGAATGTGGAACCACGATCAGAAACAATTGTTTTTGGTAAGCCATGGAGCTTAAAGACATTATTTAAAAATAATGTGGCTACATGAGCAGCTGTGAATGGGTGTTTTAAAGGCATGAAGTGAGCATATCTAGATAATCTGTCCACCACCACCATGATGACAGAATACCCTCTAGAAATAGGTAACCTTTCCACAAAATCCATGGAAAGGTCAGTCCAAATTTGATCAGGAATTGGTAAAGGCTGTAAAAAACCAGCTGGAAGCACATTCTGAATCTTATTTCTTTGACAGGTATCACACTCCCTAATAAACTGCTTGACATCATTTTTAAGACCAGGCCAAAAAAATTCAGCTCGAGCTCTATGGAGACACTTGTGAAAGCCAGAATGTCCAGCAGAAGGACTAGCATGCAGATAGTTCAGAATTTGTTGCTTCAAAGGAAGAGAATCAGGGACAAAAATACTATCCTTCCTAAACAACAACCCATGCCTGAGTTTAAATGAAGGAACTGAAGAAGGATCCTGTTGCAATGCAGCAAGCAGTTGCTGAACATTCTGATCTGCAGCATAAGCTAACTTCAAATCTGAAATCCAAGTGGGAGTAGGGAAAGAAAGGGCTGCCAAGTCAGCAACCACATCAAGCTGGTCCCTTCTAGATAAGGCATCTGCTACCCTATTTTCCACCCCTTGTTTATACTCAATGGTGAACTCATATCCAAGGAGCTTGGATAGCCATTTCTGCTGTGCTATAGTCCCAATTTTCTGCTCAAGCAGATACTTAAGGCTGTGATGATCAATTCGAATGACAAAAACACTACCCACAAGATAAGGCCTCCACTTCTTAACAGCTAACACTAAGGCTAGCAATTCTTTTTCATAAGTAGAAAGTGTTAAGTTCTTTCCTTTCAAAGCTTGACTTAGAAAAGCTAAGGGCCTTTGATCTTGCATCAAAACTGCCCCTACTCCAGTGGCACAAGCATCACACTCGATAACAAAAGGCTTGGAAAAATTAGGAAGAACAAGAACTGGAGGACTTGTAACAGCAAGCTTCAGTTCATTAAAAGCTGTTGTAGCAGAATCTGACCATACAAAAGCATCTTTCTTCAACAGGGCAGTTAAAGGGGCAGCAATTAGACCATAACCCTTAATGAATTTCCTATAATAGCCTGTCAAACCTAAAAACCCTCTTAAGGACTTAAGAGTTTTAGGTATAGGCCAATTAAGCATGGAATCCAATTTCTTAGGATCTGTTCTTACTCCCTCCTTAGAAATTAAGTGTCCCAAGTATTCAATTTCCTGACATGCAAACTTACACTTGGACTCCTTGGCATAAAGCTGATGCAAGCGCAATGTATCCAACACAATGGCTAGATGCGATAAATGAGAAGCCATATCTTTGCTGTAGACCAGAATGTCATCAAAGAAGACAATGACAAACTGTCTAAGAAAATGTCTGAAAACCTCATTCATGAGGCCTTGAAAAGTGGAGGGGGCATTAGTGAGACCAAAAGGCATGACAAGGAACTCATAGTGCCCTTCATGAGTCCTAAATGCAGTTTTTGGAATATCCTCATCCCTCATGCGTATCTGATGATACCCAGCTCTCAGATCTAACTTAGAAAAAAATGTAGAACCCGAAAGTTCATCTAAGAGCTCATCCACAACAGGTATAGGGTATTTGTCCTTAATAGTAGCTTCATTTAAAGCTCTATAATCAATGCACATGCGCCATGTGCCATCAGACTTTCTGACAAGTAATACAGGAGAAGAAAAAGGTGATTGACTAGGCCTCACAACACCAGAATGTAAAAGTTCCCTCACAATCTTTTCAATTTCAGCTTTTTGATAAAATGGATATCGATAGGGTCTAACACTGATAGGACCAGTCTGTTGTTTCAAATGAATCCTATGATCATGTGATCTATGGGGTGGCAACCCAGTAGGTTCTGCAAACACATCCCTATAATTCTGTAGCAACTGATGTACTTGTTCATTATACTGAGAAGGAAGTTCAGTGATAGTACAATCAGATAACTGTAAAAAAATGCCCTTCTTGCCATAAGCAGCCTCTTTAGGGGACTCAATATCATCAATCAACTCAGAGTGAGAAGCTGTCAAGCCCTGAAAACAGATGTCTTTCCCACCATAATGAAATTGCATTTGTAAAGCACCAAAGTCCCATAACATAGGCCCCAAAGATGATAACCACTGGACACCCAACACGGCATCACAACCCCCTAGAGGTAAGGTGAAAAAATCCACCAAAAAAGGAACCCCTTGAATCTGCACAGCAACTGCAGGACAACTCCCATTACTTTCAATAATTTCGCCACTAGCTACTTTGACTTGAAGAGGTTGTCCCCGATGCATCAACAACTTACATTTAATTGCCACGGCAGTATCCACAAAATTGTGAGTACTGCCAGTATCAATTAAGATCACCACTCTCTTCTTTCCAAATTGACCCTCCAACCTCATTGTTCTAGGGGCTGAAGCCCCAACAATAGATTGTAATGAAATAGAAGCTATTTCAGCCTCCTCCTCAATCTCCATTGCTGTAACATCAGCATTGAGGTCAATGCCCATCTCAATGGCCATATCAGGAACAAAGTCCATTCCTTCTAACAAGAATAGTTTTGGCTTAAGGCATCTATGGCCTTGGCGCCACTTCTCATCACAAAAGTAGCAAAGGCCTTTCTTGCGCCTATCTTGCATTTGTGCATCAGAGAATTTTTGGAAGGGAATTCTAGCCAAGGGTTGTGTTTTTGGTGCTCCTAAAATAGAAGCAGGCTGTCCAGATTTCAACAAATTAGGCTCTGAACTGGATTTACCAAAATCAACAAAGGAACCCTTCCAAGACTTCCTAAGGCTAATTACATACTGTTCTTGTATCCTAGCCAAACCAAATGCATCATTTAGTGTCACAGGCCTCAACAGTTTCACAGGAAGTCTAATATCATCATGCAAACCACTTAAAAAACAACTCAATTTATTTTTCTCAGAGATTCCTCGAATTCTATTTGAAAGGATCTCAAAGTCTGTCTTATATTCAGTCACAGTACTAACCTGCTTCAGGCGAGTTAAATCCTCCATAGGATCCTCATAAGGTGAAGAGCCAAACCTAGTTTGGAGTGCCAAAACAAATTCCTCCCAGGAATGAAACGTCCGTGTTTCAGTAGCATCCTCAAACCATGTCAGGGCTACTGCATCCAAGTGAAATGAAGCCACGAAAATACGCTGGCTAGGAGGAATCTGATGATATAAAAAATACTGATTCACACGTGAAATCCACGCAGAAGAATCACCTCCAGAAAAACGAGGAAATTCCAGCTTAATTCCTCTAATAAGACCTCTGTCATAAGGCTCACGATGAGGATTCTCTCCCGAGCCTTCACGGAAGTCAAGATTCGTTTGCACAACTGGAGGTTCATGATGATCACCAGACACATTGCAAGAGATCCGTGAAATATGTTGCAATAAATCCTGAAACTTCTTGTCATGTGCTTCGCGTTCAACCTTTGCTGCTTCTTGTTGTTGCAACAACAGTCCAATTGCATCCTCGATCTGCTGCTGTTGCCGATCTTGTTGTTGCCTTAAGTGATTCACCGAGTCAACGATCTGTGCATACGAACATGTGCCTTCTGCCATGACTGACTGCTGATACCAACTGTAATGAGCCCAAACACTGTAACAGACTACTTCGAGAGAGTCACTCTCCAGAAATTAGGGTTAGAGGAAGAAGAAGAATAAGGGAAAAGGAGAAGAAACTCAGAGTTGATCAAATTCTCGTTGAAGACCTTTCCCTCCAACTTCAACTGTATTTATAGTGAATGAAGACATACGAACGACGCAGAAAACTAATTCAACACTTAAAGAAGTAAACGACAGCGTTTGACTTAATGAAAATGAAAACATAAAAGGAAACATAAAACGACAACGTTCCACTAAAACACAACAACCACATGCACTAAAACGACTACGTATCAATCCTTCCCACTTATAGCCCAACGACCAACAACTACCTTCCTTCCCACACGTACAGCTGCAACTCTGCACCTTGCCCTTTCCAAGCTTCCACTCCAGCACCTTCCTAGCTCATAACACAAATATAGGGAATTTTAATTTAAAACCGAGAGTAATTCAATTACTTCCCAAGTTTTATGGCTTAGACTCAGAAAGTCCTTATTTGCATTTGAAAAATTTGAAGAGGTTTGTGCAACTTTACAAAATCAAACTGTCAATGATGATGTTGTTAGATTAAAGTTGTTTCCATTCTCTTTGAAAGAAAAAGAAAAAAATTGGCTGAATTCCTTGAGACCAAGATCTATTGGCACATGGCAAGAAATACAGAGAGAATTTTTAAAAAAGTTTTTTTCCTACTCACAGGACCAACACTCTTTACAGAAACATTATGAATTTTTCTAAAAAAGAAAATGAAACATTTTTTTCAATGTTGGGAGCGTTTTAAAGAATTATTGCTAACTTGCTCATATCATGGCTATGAAACTTGACATACCATTAGTTTTTTCTATGAAGGTTTAACATCTCAAATACGCCAATTTGTAGAAATGATGTGTAATGGTGAGTTTTTGAATAAAGATCCTGATGATGCTTGGGACTATTTTGACCAATTGGCTGAAAATGCCCAATCTTGGGACAACACTGATCGGTCAAATAAGCCCAAGTTCAATGCCATGTCTCAAGAGGGTATGTATGTCCTTAAAGGAAATGATGATGTAAATGCTAGGATAACAAGTTTGATAAGAAAAGTTGAGGCCATGGAACTTAGAAAGGTAAATTTGGCTAAGGCCATTGAAAAAGAAGAAGAGAATTGTGGCATATGTGAGATTAGTGGACACCTAACTCAAGATTGTCCAACAATCCCTACTTTTAAAGAGGTGTTGTACGAACAAGCAAATGCCATGAATTCTTATAGGAGACCATTTTCTTCCCCTTATTCGGAAACATATAATCCTTGATGGAGAAATTACCCCAAATTTAGTTGGAGAAACGAGTCTAATTCAAATCAAAATCCTCAATGGCCTTCTTCTTCTACTCCTTTTGTGCCTCCACATAAGAAAACCCTGGAGGAGACATTACAAACTTTTATGCAAGGGCAAGCCAATATTAACACTCAGATAATGCAGGCCATTACTGAGATGAGAAGTTCCATTAGCGACTTGAGCTCCGCATTGCACGCTCAAGAAAAGGGTAAGTTTCCTGCTCAATCTCAGTCGAATCCCAAAGGAAAATTTGTGGTAAGAAATTCAAATTCTTCTGATTCAAAATTTGAACATGCCAAGTCCATCAACACTCTTCACAATGGAAAAACAATTGATAAGAGTATTTCAATGAAAGTTGATGAGACCAACAATTCTTTAAATTCCAAGAGTGATTGTGAACTTGACAAGGTCGAGCTAGATATGCCTGTGAAAGCCCCAGTACCTACCCCATTTCCCCAAAGGTTGCAACATTTTCACAAATTGGTTCAAAATGTTGATAGTCTTGAAATTTTCAAACAAGTAAAAATTAACATTCCTCTGTTAGATGTAATTAAACAGATTCCATTGTACGCTAAATTTTTGAAAGATCTATGTACAGTGAAACGTACAATGAAGTACAAAATAAGGCTTTCCTCACAGAACAGGTAAGCGCCATCCTTCAAAACAATTCTCCTCCAAAGTACAGAAACCCGGGTTGTCCAACAATTTCCTGCGTGATTGGAAATTTTAAAATTGAAAAAGCTTTACTTGACCTTGGAGCTAGTGTTAACCTCTTAACCTACTTGGTATATGAGCAGTTGGGTCTTGGTGAACTTAAACCCACCAAGGTAACACTACAACTTGCTGACCATTCAATTTAAATACCGAGAGGGATAGTTGAGGATATGTTAGTGCAAGTAGGCAAATTTTATTTCCCAATGGATTTTATTGTTTTGGACACAAAACCTGTCTTTGATGTTTGCACTCAAATTCCTATAATTTTGGGTAGGTCATTCCTTATGACCTAAAATGCTTTAATAAATTGTAGGAGTGGTGTGATGATAATTTCTTTTGACAACATGACTTTGGAGTTGAATATTTTCAATATTTGTAAACAACCTGGCGATGATGATAATGTGCATTAGGGGTGGTAATATGTTACACGACCCGTTAACCCAACACGAACACGACACGACAATAGCGGGTTAGGGTTTAGTCTCAATAGGTTTGGGTCAAAATGGGTTGACCCGTTAGGACACGATTGCTTATCTGGTTGATAACGGGTTAACCCATTATGACACGTTAAGAAAGTTAAAGTTACAATTATACCCTTATACCTAAAAGTAAAATTGTTAGAATTTCAATATCGATATTTTTATTATTTGGATTATAATTTTAGACTTGTATTTAGCTTTATAATTTTTATAAATATTGTGATTTTTAAATTTATATAAAATTATTCTAAATTTAATTAGGTCAAACTGGTTGATTTTGGACCTATTTAACCTATTTACATAAACAGTTTGAAGCGGGTCATATTGTGTCATATTAATCTATTTCGTCACTAATAGGTCAAAACGGGTTGACACGACACGACCCGTTATGTCAATGGGTCGTGTTAGGGTTTGAAATTTTGACACGATAAGCTTAACGGGTCAGGTTAAGGTTGAGCTAAATAGTATAATATATATGCTTTGATACGACACGAACATAACCCGTTAACACGATTTGACACCCCTAATGTGCATGAAGTAAATTTGATCCATACTCTTGATCAAAATAAATTTGATTTGTCAATTCTTTCAAACCCTCTTAAGGCTTGTTTTGTTCATGGTAAAAATTTTGATGATGATTCTATACTTGCTTCTATGAATTTTTTGCTAGAATCTACTCCTATAATGGACACTGATAAATGGAGGACACGTTTTAAGGAATTACCACATCATGATGTCGTGTCCCTCCCCTCAAGTGTGCAGACACCAAAACTCGACTTGAAACCTCTATCTGTTGATCTCAAATATGCACTTTTAGGCCAAACAGAGACATTACCAGTGGTCATCTCATCAAAACCAGATGAAATTCAGGAGAAAAAATTAATTGGTGTTCTCATTGAACACAAAGAGGCAATAGGATGGACCATAACTGATATCAAAGATATCAGTCCTTTGATTTGTACCCACAGGATATATCTAGAAGACAATGCTAAGCCCTCTAGAGAGATGCAGCGTAGACTGACCCCAACATGAAAGAGGTTGTCAGAGCAAAAATGTTAAAACTTCTGGATGTAGGGATCATTTACCCTATTTCTAATAGCAAATGGGTTAGTCCTACGCAGGTGGTGCCTAAGAAATCTGGTGTGACTGTAGTTAAGAATGCTGATAATGAATTGATCCCAACTAGACTTACTACTGGTTGGCGTATTTGCATTGACTACAGAAAACTAAATTCTGTCACTAGAAAGGATCATTTTCACTTACCATTCATGGATCAAATCATTAAACGTGTAGCGAGCTATAAATTTTATTGCTTCCTAGATGGTTATTCTGAATATAACCAAATTGAGATTGCTCCTGAAGATCAAGAAAAAACCACTTTTACATGTCCATTTGGTACCTTTGCATATCGAAGGATGTCATTCGGACTTTGTAATGCTCCTACTACATTTTAAAGATGCATGATAAGCATATTCAGTGATGTGGTAGAGCGTTTCGTTGAAATATCCATGGATGCTTTTTCTATTTTTGGTGATTCATTTGATGAATGTTTGACTCATTTGGAAAGAGTGCTGATTAGATGCAAAGAAAAGAATTTGATTTTAAACTGGAAAAAGTGTAATTTTATGGTCACTCAAGGGATTGTCCTTGGTCACATTGTTTCTTCTCAAGGCATTGAAGTGTACAAGGCCAAGATTGAATTAATTTCTAATTTTTCCATCCCAAAGAACATTAGGGATTTCAGATCTTTTCTAGGTCATGCAGGTTTTTACAGGAGGTTTTATTAAAGACTTCAATACAATTTCTAGACATTTGTGCAATTTATTGTCAAATGAAAATTCTTTTGTGTGGACTGATGATTGTGAGTTAGCTTTTACAAAACTAAAATGTATGTTGATTTCAGCCTCAATTATACGATCACCTTATTGGAATTTACCATTTGAGATTATGTGTGATGCTAGTGAATATGTTGTTGGAGCTGTGTTGGGCCAACGTAAGGACAAAAAGCCTTGTGTTATTTATTATGCAAATAGAACTTTAAATAATGCTCAAATGAATTATTCAACAACTGAAAAAGAGCTACTTGCAATAATTTTTGCACTAGACAAATTTCGCTCTTATTTGATTGGGTCTCAAATTGTCATTTTTACTGATCATGCTTCGTTGAAGTACCTTTTAGCCAAAAAAGATGCAAACCCCAGGTTGCTTAGATGGATCCTTTTACTGCAAGAATTTGATTTGATAATTAAAGATAAAAAAGAAGTTGAGAATGTTGTTGCTGATCATCTGTCTAGACTTGTTCTTTCAGATTCCATAGAGACAGTTCCTATTAGAGACACATTTCCAGATGAACAACTTTTTGGTATATCTCAATTTCCTTGGTATGCTGACATTGCTAATTTTTTTGCTACAAGTGAAATTCCTCACATTCGGACTCAACAATGGGCTTGAAAAAGGGAGAACTAGTTTTGATCCACTTGATCCAAGTTTTGGAAGACATGACTTGGAGATAGGGCCTATTGTTGCTAAGGCTTTCAATTTGTTTAAAGGAATTTTATTATTAGTTTAGAATAAGTGGGCTTGAGGATGTTTAGCTCAGATATATCTTATTTCTTATGAACTAGGATTTTTGAGAAATCCTTATTTTGGCCAAGGGCTTATTTGAAAAGTTATTATTTTATGTGTTACTAGGATTTTAGAAGTTACTATAACGCTGCACTGTTCACGCTATAGTACCCGCGGCACTGTTCACTTAGGATTTTTTGGGATTGTTTACTTAAACCACTTGTAGCCTTATTTGAGAAGGTTGGACATTATTGAATTTTATTGGTGAGTTGAGTTTTCTCCTCTTGTTCTTGATTGAATGTTTGAACTTATGAAAGGTAAATCACAACCTTTGTGGCGTTCCTTCTTTGTAATCTAGGTTCTTGAGACGGGTGCTTCAATGGGTCTAGATTTGAATATAATCTAGGTTCTTGAAATGAGTTCTCAACGGGTCTAGATTCTCCATCCATTGACTTGAGTTTGGCTTTCTTGGGTTTGATTTTCCAAAATTGTTGTTGGGTCTCAAAGTGAGTCGATTGGGGTTCACATCATTTGGTATTCAGAGCAAGGTTTCCAATCAGGTCTGATTCTATCTTTTAATTCTTACATCTTTAAATTTAATTCTAGGACTTCATTGTTCTAGGGTTACCAAAAAAAAAAGAAAGCAAAAACTCATTTTTCCTAGGGCTACCAAATTACTCTATCATTTTGGTTTCATGTTTCATCATAAGGTGGCTAAATTCCTTGTTTGAGGGCTGCCAAAATTTGCACAATCTAGGATTTCAAATTTCTAGGGTTTCTTACATCTCTAAGTTTGTCAATTTGCTTGGAATGCCATTTCATTGGTTCTCTTCTATTCCTATCAATTTCATGTGTTTGAATTCAATTGTTTGATTTTCACAATTGAAACAATTGTTTGTGATTGAATTGGTGAGAAAAGAAAAGAAAGGATCAAAAAAAAAAAAGTAGAGAAAAATAAAATATTTGGATTGAGCCTTATCATCAAAGGGGCTGAATACACTATAGTTAGTATCTTCTCTTGCGATTACTCTTTCCCTAGTATCATTTCCTTGAATCTCGTGTCATTTTATTCTTTCTTTATTTTCTCTTGTTCTTGCTTCTTGGACCTAATTACTATTTGGAATAAAACAAGGTTGTATTGTCTTGATTGAGTTCATTTAGTTCTTAAAGAACTTGAGTGGGAGAACTCTTGAGGTAAAAGGCAAGAGAATATGAGATCATTATCGGGAAAAAGCCAATTAAGAGTAAAACACGAGTGGAATGTCATTATTCGAGCGTAAACACGTAAGAGAGTGTGTGAGGTTTTTAATACTAACATTCTTTTTGTGTAGTACATTACGATGTCTCATAATATTGACTCAACACCGAAGAGGGTGGCAGACAATTCATTCTTTGTGTCGCAGTCCATGCAACAAAAGTTTGAAAGGTTAAATTTGGTGTTGGGGGAAGTGAGAGATAGGATGGATCAACAAGGTACAATAATTAGAAATCTGCAATGTGTGAGAGATAGGAGGAGACGTGAGCCTAGTAGTATTGAGAATGGGTATGAGTATGAAGAGTATGGTGAGTCTCTTGTTGCCAGACGTGCTCTCAATGCACAAATTAAAATAGATGATAATGAGCAGCAGAGAGAGAATATTTTTCATACTAGATGCCACATCAACAAGAAGGTATGTAGCATGATCATTGATAGAGGGAGTTGTACTAATGTAGCTAGCACTACTTTAGTTGAGAAATTGAATTTACCTACCTTGAAACACCCTAGACCATACAAGTTGCAATGGTTGAATGATTGTGAGGAGGTTAGGGTAAATAAACAAGTGCTAGTATCTTTTTGAATTGGAAAGTATCAGGATGAGGTGCTTTGTGATGTTGTGCCTATGCATGCTAGCCATATTTTGTTGGGGAGGCCATGGCAGTGTGATAGGAGAGTGATCTATGATGGGTTTAGAAATATGTGCAGTTTTGAAAAGGATGGAAAAATAATCAAACTTGCTCCTTTAACAACAAAACAAGTCCATGAGGACCAACTGAAGCTGAAAAGTAAGGTTGATTAAAAAAAAAAAAGAGTGAAACTAAGATTGATCAAGAAAGAGATTAAAAGTGGGGTTGAGCGAAAAAGAAAGAGTGGTAGTGAGATTGAGGAAGAAAGAAATAGTAAAACCTCAAGAAAAATTATATCTCTTATTTCAGCCCACGGTGATTTATAGTACTCAAGGAATTTATAAGTTGGCATCCAAATTACTCTTGGAGTATATATATATATATATATGCCACATTCATACCACATGTTATCTTTTAACATGAAATGTCATATGATATGTCATAGCATTTTGTCACTTACATGATTACAAGCATGATTTGATTATGTCATATTTTTGCATAAATCATGAGAATGTGATTTTTAGCATGATACATGAAAATATGTCATTTTAGCATAAAGCATGTTACATGTCATGAAATATGAACACGTCTAGAAATTTGTTTTTTCATGAGTATAGTGTGAAAATATTGTTATCATTACCCGATGTTAGGATAAGGAATTATCCTAGTGGAATTCTTATGTCTACTCTAGGGTCATTAATAATGGAGTGGAGTTCCCTAGGTTGAACGAAGAACAGCTAATGGACTGCGAATGTAATCTTTCTCCAGAGTGAGGTATTTTGACACCTTAGCTGGTAGGTGCTAAGATGGATCATGGTAATGGTTAATTCATGCTATCATGAAAGTTTAAAATGGTTATTCACACCTGGGATGTGAATGTGAAACTAGTGGGTTCATACTATCTAATGGGAAACCTTGAGGTGCCATACAAATGATGTTTGGTTCTCTAGAGATACCGTATGATATGAATTGACGGAGCACTATGTGCTATTAATTAAGCAAGACATGTTCTCTATAAGAAAATATGCATTAATATTTTCTAAAAGTTGTTGAGGCATCTAGATGGGAGAAAAATACAGTTTTTGCAAAACAAGACCATGCATTCATCTCATGTTTACCATCTGTCGTGTTTATATTATTTTTTGGGTGAAATATTTTTATGGGCCGAGAAAATTAGTTGGACAAGTTAGATTATTTTAGAGGTTGTATCGAAACCCAAAATTCAAGGAAAAAGCCCCCATTCAAAATGCAAGCCATGAGAACCCTACAGGCTTTAGTCTCCTCGCCATGCACCTATTTCCACCCATGTACGTTTCTTCCTCTCAGTTTCTCTTAGGGATTTTTTTTTCATCACCTATATATATATATATATATATACACGCATGTTTTTCTCTCCTGCATAAAGAAACTACCCAAGCCTTTTTACTACCACCAGAACCTCCGCAAACCACCTTTCAAACAACACTTTCTTTTCTCACATGATCACATCGCGCAGCATCTAGCACAAGACCGTCATGAAAACAACCCTGTTGCCCCCTGCTCTACCTTTGCCGCAATGGCAAAATGCAACATTCCCAGTTGCTGTGAAACCAATGCCACGTCGCAACCAAAGCCATGGCACACGTGAACCCCTTCAAGCAGCAACTCCACTCTATCTTGCAGCATAACACCCCCGATCGGAAAACCCATCGTGCCGAGATCATGTTGTACGATGAAAACCACCCAAGGCAACCCTGTACCTCTGTGCCTAGCCACTAGGGGCAAAACTACATGCATGGGGCCCCCAATTTTTTTAAAAAAAATTAATATAGTATATATATAAGTATAATTTTTCTTTGGCCTTCAAAATTTTTACTGAAATTAGCCCCTCGATACTCAGGCTTTCAAAATTTTTACTGAAATTATCCTTCAAAATCCTTGATGTTAATTGCCAAGAAAGAAATTGACAAGAATTTCACTTCAGAGATGATAATAGATGAATTTTATTTCATAAAAGATCGTCGTCGAGCTTAATTTGAAGGGAAAATCTGAAGTTGATATTTCATTTTCTTGTCTTTTTATAATGGTCTCTAGCAAACTATGGAAATCCTAAGAAAAATTATCTTATAAGATGATTTATGGACATGTATTTTTTGTATACAATTTTATGATGTATAATTATTGTTTTTTATATAGTCATGTGTAAAAAATTCATATTACTTATACTCATACAAACCATACACTTTGTCAATCGCCCCCCCAAACACCAAATCCTAGTTCTACCCCTGCTAGCCACCGTTAGGCTTTGGACGTGGAAGCCTCTGTTTTTACGCCCTGAAACAAGGGAGGTTTTCCCTACCGTGTGACAAGTCACCATCCCCCAGCCCGACATCATCGCCTGCGCTGAAACTGTTGCTGGGAACCACACGTCACCTTTGGTCCACCATGACCACCTCCCGATAAGCTCACGTCGATCCTTCCCTGGCATAGCCTCTCTACATTTTTGGTTCCTTCTAAAATCTCTCTATCTCTCATCAGTTGGTCTCTCTCTTGTCTCTCTCTCTCTTTTCTTTTGCTGCCCAGGTCCATCGCTACACCACCCAACTCAGCTTCCATTGTGCCTTTTTCTCCTCCTTCGTATCTTTGATCGGTCTGGTAGTTTTGGGTAAGTGCAACTACCACCTTTTTGTTCTGTTGTGTGTTGCTTTGTATTAAAGAAGAAGTTTGAAGGTGCTTGAGTTATTCATATATGCCAAGGCATAATCTTAGTGACTTTGCAATTTTCCCTTTATATTTCAGAAGGTGTTTTAATTGATGTTTCATGTGGGTTTCAGGTGGGACTCGATTTTCCTACCAGTTGGTTTTCGAAATGGATTTTGTTTTAAATCAATTGGATGAGTTATTTTTATTCAAACTGTAAGAACAATGCTTTTAACGGGCTGTATTTTGGTAAACTTGAGATTTAAATTGGGTTGTGATTAGTATTTTTGTAACACTAGGGTCAAGTGTCAAGTTTTTTTTTTTTTTTTTTTTTTAAAAAAAAAATTGGTTTTATGTGTGCAAAAAGACTATTTGACTTTACAAATATTATTTTTATGGGAGACCACGGGCTTAAAATCTTTATTTTGGTGAATTCTTATTTTTATTTGGGTTTGATATTTAAGTTAAAAATCTTTTATGGGTCGAGATGTTTTTTTGAACAAGTTGGATTATTATTTTTTTTTAATTTTTTTTGTGAGTTTGATTCGAGGTCCAAGAATTCAAGGAAGAGTCCTTTTATAAATTTTTCCTATACTATCCAAATCGTGGGCCCAAATTTTTTAAAATTTTTTATATGAACCCTATATGATCACCCATAAGCCTAAACCATTCCCGTGTGAACCAACTATCAGGATCTTTTTCCTCATGCATGCACTGCATTCTCAGACCCTAGGTTTCCTTTTCAAAGCCAATTGCACCTCCTCCAAAAACTATAGAGCAACAGCCCCATAGACTTGTCTTTATTCACGGCTTCATCACATCTGTTTTTCATGGCATACTTGATGCACGCCTCCTTCTTTCTTGAGGGTTTTTTTTTTCTAACACCTTTATATATAGATCCCTTGCATAGGTTATCTACCTCCTCAATTAATAGGGTTGCTACAGCCTATCGTGTTCACCACCCCACACAATCAGCAACCACGACTCCTCCATGTCCAACTTAAAACCACCACCACCATTGTGCCCTGTGCTAAGCAAGAAGATCCTAGCAATGTTTCCCCCACCACGAGCCATCATTGTATCACTAGAAAACCTCCACACAACCCCTCCTCCACGTCTCCTTCTACCACCTACCCATGTACACCCCCTTAGTCCATGGTAAAACAATGTGCTGCCAACACCACGACAGTGGCCCACATCAGTTTTTCCTTAGCCATCCAACACTAAAAAGCATCAAAGTCCAAAACCAACCATTGCATGCTCTTCCTCAGTCGACAACATTAACCGCTGATGACACACCTAAGAAACTTCACGCAGCTACCAAGCCCTCCGCATGAATGACCCTAAGCATCACCTCCCTCCTCCATGGAAACAGCCCAGATGCATGGCTCAATGCACGCACACAGCCCCTGTTTTCAAGCACCAAAACAAAACATATTTTTCCTCCTAGCTTCCACCTTCATTGCTGCGTCCAGTCTCGGTTTTGTGAAGCCAGCAATGCCAAACAGTGCCACTACATCTCTACCCATCAACGCCGTAAGTTCCTCTCGATTCCTCTCACTCTCTTTTTCTCTCATCTTCTCTCTCAGATGTCTCTTGATGTGTTTAATTTCTGTATAAGTTTTGTCATACTTTTATTCTTAATTTTATACTAGTTTGTGTTTAATTTTCTTATTTATTAGAGTTTTTATTTATTTTATTTTTTTTAGGAATAAATAAATTTAATGAGTCATGGAAATTGAAGGAGTCATCAAGAGAATAGGAAATGTTCATTTCTCGAAATTTCTAAAGTACCTTTCGGTATTTAGATGATAACCTTTTCTAGACAACTCCAATAAGGATAATTTTGGTATCTACAGAAAGCCAAGTGAAAATTCTACAACTTTTGTGTTTAAGCTGGAGCCGAAAACCAACATCTTCAAAGAGGAAATGACACTTCAAGCAAGAGGTCAAAAATCTGAAGAATTGGAGTTCATCAACAATAGAGATTCTCGATCTACATAGAGTTTCCTTCTTAACTCTTTAATCTTATATTTGTTTAATTCTCATTATGAATTTAAAAATTATTATGGTTTGTTTTGATTAGATTATGAACTAATTTATATTGCTAAAGCTACGATGTAGCCTCTGCATGACAATCCTGAATCTTATTTCATTGTGATCATAATTTTATCATTCCTTTTGAGTATACATCATTGAGTTTAATGCCTTCATTTATTTGGCCAATAGTTGAATGATTTGTTGTGTATGTCAATTTGAGAGATGATGCATGTAATTTAGCTTCATATGATGTATGCCATGAATTGAACGAAAGACAGGAATGTGCCAACGTAATTTGTGTGGCTTTTATGTGAAATATTATTAATCTTAATGTGCTCAAATGCTTTAAAATTTGCATAGACATATCGCGGGTTATCGTATGTTGTGTAATTCTAATTCTACTCGAGAGAGGGTCTTAGATAAGTTAGAATATTTCACCGTCAAATAGGATGATAATTGGTTGATTATATGGTTGGGATTTGGGATTGGATTGGTTAGGTGAGTCGGATGCCTTAGTGTTTTCTTCTTGGGTAAAATCTTCTTCTTTTCAAGTGTTTGGTCAATTCTTCAGTTGTTAATTTAATTTAATTTTTTGCTGATTTTCATTAAAAATCTACCACTTTTCTTGATTTTCAAATAACTTAGAATTAGAACAATTTCAACAATTAATAGGTAAATAGTCCTCATGGGTTCAACATCTTTCTTATCATTATATTATTACTTGGTACGATTTCGTGCACTTGCAAAATTTCACAACAAGTTTTTGGCGGCGTTGCTTGTGACTATTTATTTTCTATTACTTTTGATACCAACTAGTTCTAAGTTAATTTGAATTTTTTTCTAAGTCTTGATTGTTAATTTTGTTTTTATTTTTCTTTTCAAGATTCCTGAGTTGTACATGAGACGTACTCAAAACTTGGATTTAGTATCTTTGACCCTAAAATTGAACGCATCCTTCATTATTTGAACAAGGAGAGGGAGGATTTCACAACCGAGAACGAAACAATGGAAGATCAACTTGGAAATAGGACTTTGGAAGATAACGTTGTCCCTTTGGTCACCGGAGCTACTTCTAGATGGCCTGCCATTCAACCCAATAACTTTGGAATAAAGCCAGCTATTCTTCAAATGGTGGCTTCAATGGTACGATTCAGTGGCATGCCACATGATGATCCAAATGCTCACATAGCTAATTTTCTGGAGTTATGTGATACTTTTAAACATAACGGGATTTCTGATGTTGCTATTAGATTGAGACTCTTTCCATTCTCCCTATGAGACAAGGTAAAGGCATGGTTAAAATCACTTCCATCGTTAACCATAACTACATGAGATGATTTGGCTAAAAATTTTCTAACAAAGTTCTTTCCTCCAGCCAAAACCGTGAAGATGCGAAATGATATCACCACTTTTGTCCAATTTGATATGGAGTCGCTTTAAAAAGCTTGAGAGAGGTATAAAGAATTGCTTAGAAAGTGTCCACATCATGGACTTCCTGTTTGGATTCAAGTGCAAACCTTCTACAATGGTTTGCAGCTTACAACAAGTACAATGATTGATGCAGCAACAGAAGGGACTTTGATAAAAAAATCATCGGAAGACGCATATGAGTTGGTGCAGGAGATGGCAACCAACAATTATTAATGTCCGGTGAAACCAATGACAACAAAAAGAACATAGGGAGTTCACGAAATTGATTCTTTATCTACTTTAGCTGCTCAAGTTACAGCTTTATCTAAGAAATTAGATAATGTTAATGTGAGTTCCATTCAATCTACTAATGCAATTTGTGAATTTTGTGCAGAAAATCATATGGGGGTAGATTTTCAAGTGGGAAACCCATTTGCCAACAATAGTTCGGAGAAAGAAAACTTTGTGTCGAATTACCAACGACAAAGCAATCCTTATTCCAACACTTACATGGTTAACCATTCCAACAACAAATTTCTCATGGAGTAATTCCCAGAATGTTGTCAAGCCTCTACCAAGTTTCCAAAATCAACAACAAGAGAAGAAGCCAAATATGGAAGAGGTTATGGCACAATTTATGGCTAAGGTGAATGCTAAATTTCAAGAACATGACATTGCTCTAAAGAACAATGAGAATACTATGCGGAGCATTGAAAGGACGCTCGGTCAATTGGCAACATTTATGTCTGAAAGGCCTCAGGGATCACTTCCAAGCATCACAAAAAACAACCCGAAAGAGCAAGTGAAGGCCATTACTTTAAGAAGTGGAATGGAGCTTAATTTATAAGAGAAAGAAAAAAATTATGGAAAAGAGGACATGACTGTGAGAGCCACATCACCCACCCCTATTCCGAGCCCAATAGTGAAAAACTTAGAAAATCCTCCCGAGTCTTCTTCTCTTACTTCTCATTATGTTTCTCCTATAGCTTTTCCTCAAAGACTTTAGAAAAATAAGATAGATAAACAATTTTCTAAGTTCCTTGATGCTTTCAAAAAATTACATATGTTAATTCGCTTTGCAGATGCCTTGGAATAAATGTCTAGTTATGTGAAGTTCATGAAGGAGATTCTATCAAACAAAAGGAAATTAGGAGAGTATGAAACAGTGATGTTGACTGAAGAGTGCACTACCATTTTGCTAAGTTGCCACCAAAGCTTAATGATCCAGGGAGTTTTACTATTCCTTGCACCATTGGAAACTCTTATTTCGAAAAAAGCTTTGTGTGATTTAGGTGATAGCATAAATTTGATACCTTTTTCTATTTTCAGGCAATTGGGGATAAGAGAGGTCAAGGCCACTACCGTTTCACTTCAATTGGCGGACCGATCCATCAAACGACCAAGAGGTGGATGTTCTTGTTAAAGTTGACAAGTTTATTTTCCCTACAGATTTTATTGTTTTAGATATGGAGAAAGATAGAGAAACCCCACTTATTCTTGGTCGACTATTCCTAGCCATGGGAAGAACTCTCATAAATGTGCAACAAGGAAAACTAATACTACAGGTGCAAGATGAACAAGTTACTTTCAATATATTTCAGGCAATGAAATATCCGTCAACAACCGATACATGCTTCAATATATATGTGATTGATGAACTTATGGTAGAAATTTTTGAAGAGAGTTATCCTAAGGAACCACTTGATACATGTCTTGTTCAATCTGGCACGTCTGATTCCAAGAATTCCAAGATAAGCAATTGTGCACATTTGGAAGCATCTCCACCTTAATTGCCTAAAGGGAAGTTGGAAAACATAACATTGGGCGAAAGCACTACTCCACAAAAGCCATCCATTATTGAGGCCCCTTCTTTAGAACTTAAACCTCTTCCTTCTCATCTTAAATATGCTTATTTATATGATTCTTCTTTATCCGTAATAATTTCTTCATCTTTGATAGGTCTTGAAGAAGCGAAGTTACTTCAATTTTTGAGAGCTCACAAGCAAGCTTTGGGATGGACTATAGCTGAAATTACGGGAATGAGCCCTTCATTTTTGCATGCACAAGATTTTAATGCAAGAAAATTATAAGCCTACGGTGCAAGCACAAAGGAGACTTAATCCAAAATTGCAAGAAGTTGTAAAAAAGGTAGTTCTCAAATTGTTGGATGCCAGAATTATTTACCCTATTTCTGATAGCTCATGGGTAAGTCCAGTGCAAGTAGTGCCCAAGAAGGGAGGAGTGATGGTGGTAAAGAATGAAAATAATGAACCCATCCAACAAGAACAGTCACGGGTTGGAGAGTGTGCATAAACTACTGCAAACTCAATGATGCCACACGAAAAGATCACTTTCCACTTCCTTTCATTGATTAAATGTTGGAACGGCTCGCCGGTCATGCTTATTATTGTTTCCTAGATGGATACTCGGGATACAATCAAATCCATATTTCACCGGAAGATCAAGAAAAGACCAATTTCACTTACCCATATGGAACATTTGCTTACTAGAGGATGCCCTTTGGTTTGTTCAATGCTCCAGCCACATTTCAACGTTTCATGATGGCCATTTTTTCGAATATGGTGGAAAAGTTTATTGAAATTTTTATGGATGATTTTTCTGTCTTTGGTTCTTCACTTGATAATTGTTTTAATAATCTATCTTTAGTTCTACAAAGATGTGAAGAAACTAACCTTGTTCTTAATTGGGAAAAATGTCATTTTATGGTGTAGGAAGGAATTGTACTTAGGCATAAAGTTTCTTCCAAGGGCATTGAGCGAGATCAAGCCAAAGTTGATGTCATCGAAAAATTACATCCACCTAGCATGGTCAAGGGCGTGAGAAGTTTCTTGGAACATGCGAGGTTTTATCGTCATTTTATTCAAGATTTTTCTAAGATTATTAAACCCCTTTGTTCTCTTTTGGTCAAAGATACTCCATTTAACTTTTTCAATGATTGTTTGCAGGCATTTGCACTTTTGAAGAAGAAGTTAAGTTCAACCCCAAAATATGTGCACTAGATTGAGTACTTCCATTTGAATTGATGTGTAATACAAGTGTTATGCAATAGGAGCTATGCTTGGACAGAGGAAGAACAAGGTTCTCCATGTTATTTACTATGCGAGTCAAACCTTGACAGATGCCCAACTAAATTATGCTACTACGAAAAAAAATCATATTTAATTGGGTCAAAAGTAATTGTTGACACTGATCATTCTGCTCTTAAATACTTGTTAGCTAAAAAGGAAGCTAAACCAAGGTTACTTAGGTGGATTTTACTCCTACAAGAATTTGATTTGGAGATCAAAGACAAAAAGGGAATCAAAAACCAAGTAGCCAATCATCTCTCTAGACTAGAGCACACAACCGAAGAGGGAGCCCCCACTTTCTCCAATAAATGAGGTAATCCCGGATGAACAACTCTTTGTTGTATCTCTAACACAAGTTCCTTGGTATGCAGATTATGTAAACTACTTGGTAAGCAATGTGATCAATCCAGATTTTACATACCAACAAAGGAAGAAATTCTTTTCGGAGGTCAAGCAGTACTATTGGGAGGAACATTTCCTCTACAAGCATTGTAGTGATCAAGTGATTAGGAGATGTATACCTGAGGAAGATATAGAGTCGATCCTAAGACATTGCCATTCATTAGAGGTTGGTGGGCACCATGGAGTGAACAAAACAGTAGCTAAAGTGCTCAAATCGGGTTTTCATTGGCCCATTATTTTAAAGATACTTATGCTTTTGTTTCTTCTTGTGATAAATGTCAAAGGAGTGCTAATATTTCCTAGAAAAAATGAAATTCCATTAAATAATATACTTGTTGTTGAGCTATTTGATATTTGGGGCATAGATTTCATGAGGCCATTCCCTCATTCTTTCTCTAATCAATACATTTTAGTAGCTGTGGATTATGTTTCCAAATAGGTAGAGGTCGTGGCCCTCCCTACAAATGATTCTAAAGTTATGATAAATTTTTTGAGAAAGCAGATATTCACTCAGTTTGGAACTCCAAGAGCAATAATTAGTGATGGGGGAAAAATTTTTGCAACTGGCAGTTTGAGGCACTCTTGAGCAAATATGGTGTTACACACAAGGTTGCCACTCCATACCATCCTCAAACTAGTGGACAAGTAGAAATTTCCAACCGAGAGCTAAAATGAATATTGGAGAAAACCGTGAGCAACTCAAGGAAAGATTGGTCCAAAAAGTTAGACGATGCACTATGGGCATACCGGACAGCCTTCAAAACTCCAATTGGTATGTCTCCCTATCATCTAGTTTTCGAGAAGGCATGCCACTTACCGGTAGAGTTGAAACACAAAGCTTACTGGGCTATCAAGACTCTTAATTTTGACATGGAGGCAGCAGGTGAGAAGAGTATATTACAACTCAATGAGATGGATAAGTTTCGGCATGCATCCTATGAGAATGCTGGGATATACAAGGAAAGAACCAAGAGATGACATGATAGACACATTCTCAAGAGAAACTTTGAAGTAGGCCAAAGAGTTCTACTTTATAATTCCAGACTTTGCATCTTCCCTGCAAAATTACAATCTCGATGGTCCAGACTATTCACGGTAACAGGAGCTTTCCCGTATGGTGCCGTTGAGGTTTCTAACAACTCAAAAGGCACATTCAAAGTTAATAGTCAACGTCTAAAGCCCTACTTCAAAGGAGATTTCAACAAGCAAAAAGTCTCCATTGATTTGATTAATCAGTGATTCAAAGAAGGAAACGTCAAGCTAAAGACTATAGCCAAGGGCTTTTCAACCCAAATTTCTTTCAATTATTTTATTTTTTTCATATATTTTTGGATTATTCCAATTTTATTTTATTTTTCATGCTCTCACTTTTCAAACAGTGCAGCTGCACATCGCACTACTATGTTAGAAGAGCCTTCCACAACATTCCTTTGAAACACACACAGGTGCACACACTTAAGAGTCTGCACCGCAGCACCCAAATGACTTCCTCAAATATTCTCTAGACCTAGTGTAACAGCCCACTAGAAATTCAATGGTGGAATTCTATTGGCTTTAGTAACCTCATGAAGACTCCATAAGTTTTAACGAATCTATTAATCATATAGGTTTTAATCTAACCACATAGTTAGTGTTATCACCCATTATGGTATCAGAAGTGTATTTTTAATTATTGGAGATAGTTAGAAGTGTCAGAATGCCTTATGATTTGTGCAATAACTCATTTTCATATTTTTGAACGAAACCCCTGTTCAAAACTGTGAATTTATTTTTAGGGTCACTTTGGGGCTGAATTTTGATAAACGATTTTGACTATAGCTTCATATGATATTTAGGATTTTTCGATACCAAGTTTATCATGCACATTTTTGGAGTGAATAGTAACATCGATAAGCACACCAAGTGCAATATTTTCAAAATTCACAGTGTGGAATGTCCAAATTAAGTTAGATAAGTTTTAATTGGACACATGGAAAGATCTTAGCTACACATGATAAATAGTATTAGACACTTGGATCAAGAGAAATTGGATTTGGACTTGATAGCAACCCAAACCCTCTCAAAACCCCAAATTAAGACCCATTCAGTTTAGGCTCACGAAATTGGGCACCTTAGCATGGATTTTGGCCAAGTAATTTCATCCCCCCACATGGCTAATAAGATTTCTTCAAGAGGTTCTAGAAGGTTCTAGAATGGAAAAGTCAAAGAGCCATCTCACTCTTCCAAGTCTACACTCCACCATTAGAAAATATCTTGAACTGATTTTTGTGGATTTTATTAGGTAAGAAAGGCCAACACTCAACCCTCCCTTCAGCCTCATCCTCTTCCATTCTTGTGCAAAAATATCTCCAGCCCACTCCCTACAAAATCATCTTCCTTTACACTTTTCATTGAAAGAACACCACCAAACACTCTCTCGGACAGTTTTTAGGTGTTCTTTTGCACGCCCATTTCAAAGCTTTTTTAAGTGTTGTATCATAAAGTTTCCTTCATACAAGTTATTAATTTTTGAGTCTAGTTTATGTGGATATATTATTTTTTCAATTTGAAGATCATTTGGTCAGTCAAATAGTGCTTAAACTCTAAAAAGGGCATTCTGAGCTATAAACTGGAGAATATGTTATATTTTGGAGTTTTTGACCAAGCTAATGGATAGATCTTGGTCCGAAATTTTTATGAAGTATTGTTAACATGTGTATATGGTTATTGGTTAAGGTTTGTTGCATGATTAAAGGTTTTGATGAAATATTTTCTTAGATCTAGAAACTTAGAAACTGGAAGAGGAAAAACAGTTTCTGTTCTGAGAAAGTTTAAATCTTTGGTGGTTTAAACTTATTCCAATGGCTTTGATAATTCTATTGGAGGATCCTAAGCCTCTTATATAGATTTTAGAATATTATTTTGAATATATTTGATGTTACTTTCAAAGATATGAAATGTTATGCAAAGAGATATTCGGATAGGCCAAAGTGTGGATGTTCTTGGCTAAATTTATGTTTTGGTTGATTTTTAACATGTGATCTTGAATTAGAAGCTTATATATATTTTAGAACATCTTTTTACATCATGTGATGGTTTGGTTTGAAGATCACATCTTTATAAGTCATAGATCAAAAGGTTGATCAAAACAAGTCAGAAACAAAAATCAATGGAAATAGCATATGGGAATTTCGGCCCTATGGAGTTTTAATATTTGTGATTAGTTTTAAATTTTTCTAAATTTATATTTGAGTTTAGGATAAAATTTACATGAGGCATGTAAATTTTGGTGACTTTTGGAGTTAGCATGCAAAATCCTTAAGTTAGGGGTAAAATGGTCATTTTTCCACATGTAGAGGGTAAAATGAAAATTTTACTCTTAAGTTGGTATTTTTCCATATTTCAAATTATTAGTGATTTAGTTCTAACTTTTAAAATCACTAATTACATTTCCTCGTGATCGCGCTTGAGCTTTCATAAGAAACGCGGAGATCGAGGTAAGTTAGCTTTTAACTTACTAGCTATTTACTGTGTATGTGTGCTAAGTAAAGGAACTATAGTGTATGTATGTGTGTTATCATATATGCCATGTCATGCCAAGTTATCACATATTTTTCTGTTACACAGAATTTATTCTGTCATGAGTTATTCATTTGTTACACAAGATATTCTGTCGCATATTACTAGACATTTCAAGTACATCATTTTATGTATGCCATCTATTACATGTTTGTCATGTCATGTTCATTGTTGCAAGTATGTCATGTTAAGTATGTTGTCTGTTACATGTGATACCATGTTATGAAATATTGTCTGTTACATGTTTATGTTATGTTACAAAATGCTTCTATATCAAGTTAGTCATGTATTTTGAGTTATGTTCAAGTCACGTTATGTTACATCAGGGCTTTTGTTCTTTCGTATTCCAGTCACGTTTTATCTTGAGTACAGTGTGTGTATTTCAAGAATAGTTAAGTCAAGTTATTCAAGTCAATCACGACCCTAAGTGCTAGGATGGGGTAATATCCTAGTGAAATTCCTTTGTTCACACTAGATTATTTAAACAGGTGTGAAATTCCCTGAATTGACGAAATACTGTTAATAGGTAGCAGGCGGGGACCTAACTAGCTGGTCACCTGACCGAACCGGGCACTAACGCCGGTGGAGCCACATTCAATTTTATGGGGTCCACAACAACTGTGGCACACGAAGTATGGGGTCACAGTAATTATGACGCATACACTGCATAAGACACAGCAATTGTGACATGTAGAATACATGGGGCCACAACAACTGTGGAGTATGTATTAACGCACTCACAGCTGGTTCAGATACCTATGTTATGATGCGGTAATTGATAGGGACACATGACTCTAGGGGACCCATGTAGCATCCAAGAAGTTGAGTTACATTTAGTTTCGTGGGGTCCACAACAACTGTGGTACACAAAGTATGGGGTCACAACAATTGTGACGCATACACTATGTGAGACACAACAATTGTGACACATAGAATACATGGGGCCACAACAACTATGGAGTATGTATTTAAACAATAAAAGAATAAGTTTCAGATCAAGTTCATGTTAAGTTAAGTTTAAGAGCGAGTTCATGTTATGTCAAGTTTCAAGTCAAGTTCAGTACACGTTTCAATTTAAGTTATGTAAGTTATGCTATGTTACATGTCAAGTTATGCTATGATCGTTTATGAATTTGATTATGCATTCATGCTTTTACTGCTATGCATGCATTCATGGAAGTTTTTTGTTAACTTGCTAAGATTTGTAATCAAATCTCACTGTGATAGTCCCAACTACCATTCCCCCCGAATGGTAGATCTTGTTACAGGACTTGAAAGAGAATCGAGAGCTGACCAACTAGATGCAATCGACTGAGCGACGGTGTGACGTCAATGTTAATATAGTAGTTAACTTAAATTACTACTTGTACTATGGAGTTGCACCTCCAGTACTCTTTTGGATCATAACCATTTTGGACTCGTGTTGTGATCTTAGTTGTTCAATGGGTCTTTATGTATGAAGTATGTTTTAAGCATTTGGGATATTTTCAGTTTGGTGCATAGTATTGCTAAAGAAAAAAATTTATCCGCTACTAATCTTGCATAATGTTAGATGCATGTTAGGAACATTGCATCTTATATGTCATTAACGGGGGCAGATAACCTTGTATTACGTGTCTCGATGATTCAAATGTCCGTCCGATCCCAAATGGAAATTGGGAGCGTCACACCTAGCATTGCACTCATGCAACATTTTCAAGGAAGTTTACTTTTATCCTTTCAATTTTTCATCTCTTTTGATTCTTCACATTGGGGACAATGTGTTCTTTAGTTTGTGGGTAGGTGTCATTTATTTTAGGAGTATCTATTTATTTTCACAAACAAAAAAGAAAAAGAATTGAAAAATTTTGAAAATCACAAAAATATTTTGTTTTCCTTTTCTTTTGTTTTTGGGTTGATGATCACAAGCCTATGATATTCCCAAATTGAAATTGAGTTGGATTTTTAGAAAATGCTAAATTTGTCTTGTTTGTGCTTAATTCTTGTGTTAGCTTGAATTTTTTATTCCTTTGAACACTTTTGCACAATACCATGATCAATAAGTTGATTTGTTGGCTTAGAGTATATTTATGTGAATTAAATATTTTCTAAGATCTCACTGAACTTTAGAACCTATTTGATAATCTCTCGAGGCGAAATCTTAGGTAGCACACCACTAGAGAAATTATCTAGGCCATCTTTGGAACGTTTGAACTTTTCTAGCCTATCCTAATTATCTATCTATAGTCACCCCTTTGAGCCTTGAACACATTGGCCATTTTTCTTTCATTAACCCACATTTACCACACCTTTTAACCCATAAACAATCATCCCACCTTTTCAAGAAAATTTGTTACTTGCTTAGTTATTGGAGAAGAAAAAAAAAGTTTGTTAAAGAGTTAAAAGAGCAAGAGCAAGTTTTGTTATTCTATCATAAAAAATTAATAAAATAAAAAAATGAAAAAAAAATTATACAAATAATTCAACCTGAATTACAAATAATAATAATAATAATAATAATAATAATAATAATAATAATAAGTTTGGGGGTTGTGGAAGGAAAAAAAAAAAGAAAAAGAGAGAAGAATAAATTGCTCTTAAGTTGCTCTAGAAAGTAAATTAAAACTTTTGTCTCTCTCTTTATTGGTGAAACTTGTGTTGAATTTTCTTGCTTTGAATTCCATACCAATTTTTTCTTTTGCCATCACCTTAAGCCAAACATTACAATCTTTTATTAAGACATTTTGATCTTTGGTGGTGTGTTTGTACTACATTAGTGAAGAGTTGATTTGGAAAATAGGCATATGAAGTTCGAAAATCTCATCCTCATAGAGATCAATCATAATTCAATCAAGTTTGAATAAATTGATCCGAGTTAATTAGAGTAGCAAACTGATTTTGGTTACTCACACACACATTCAAAGGGTTTCTTGTAAACTAAGCATGCTCTTGAATTAATCTAAAAACTTGTTAAATGTTTAGACTTTCCTTGAATTACTATCTTTATGAAATCCATGAGGCAATTAATGTGAGAAATCAACTTATTCTATTTGTTTAATTTTTCTTTCCACTTTTCTTTTTGCTCGAGGACTAGCAAATCTTAAGTTTGGGGGAGTTTGATGTGCTTAATTTCTATATAAGTTTTGTTATACTTTTATTCTTAATTTTATATCAGTTTGTGTTTAATTTTCTTATTTATTAGAGTTTTTATTTATTTTTTTTATTTTTTTTAGGAATAAATAAATTGAAGGAGTCATGGAAACTGAAGGAGTCAGCAAGAGAATAGGAATTGTTCATTTCTCGAAATTCCTGAAGTACCCTTCAGTATTTAGAATATAACTTTTTCTAGATAATTCCAATAAGAGTAATTTTGGTGTCTACAGAAAGTCAAGAGAAAAACCTACAACTTTCATGTTTAAGCCAGAGCCGAAAATGAACATCTTCAGAGAGGAAATGGCACTTCTAGTAGAAGGTTGAAAATCTGCAGAATTGGAGTTCATCAACTATAGAGATTCTTGATCTACATAGAGTTTCCTTCTTAACTCTTTAATCTTCTCTTTGCTTGATTCTCATTATGAATTCCAGAATTATTATGGTTTGTTTTTATTTGATTATGAATAAATTTCTATTGCTAAGGCTACGATATAGCGTATCCATGAAAATCCCGAATCTTATTTCGTTGTGATCATAATTTTATCATTCCTTTTGAGTATATATTATTGAGTTTAATGCATTCAATTATTTGGTCAATAGTTGAATGATTTATTATGCATGTCAATTTGAGAGATGATGCATGTAGTTTAGTTTCGTATGATGAATGCCATGAATTGAACGAAAGGCAAAAATGTGCCAACATGATTTGTGTGGCTTTAATGTGAAATATTATTAATCTTAATGTGCTCAAATTCTTTTAAATTTGTATAGACATATCGCGGGTTATCGTATGTTGAGTAATTCTAATTCTACATAAGTTAGAATATTTCACCATCAAATAGGATGATAATTGATTGATTGTATGATTAGGATTTGGGCTTGAATTGGTTAGGTGAGTCAGATGCCATATTAGTGTTTTCTTCTTGGGTAAAATCTTCTTCTTTTCAAGTGGTTGGTCAATTCTTCAATTGTTGATTTTATTTAATTTGTTGCTGATTTTTTAATTCAAAATCCACCACTTTTCCTGATTTTCAAATAATTTAGAATTAGAACAATTTCAATAGTTAATAGGTAAATAGTCCTCATGGGTTCGACATCTTTCTTATCATTATATTACTTGGTACGATTTCGTGCACTTGTTGTGACACCCCCAGATTCCACTTTGGATTAAATGGACATCTGAAGCGTTGGGACATGCAACGCAAGGTTACCTGCCCTCGTTCATGACATATAAGATGTAATATTCCTAACATACATCTAGCATTATGCAATATTTGCAGCGGATAATTTTTTTTTTTTAGCAGTACTATGCACCAAACTTATAATATCTCAAATAGTTAGATCGTAATCCAAGCATACTTAACAAAATAAACATCTATGATTTTAGTACGACTCTCAAAAGACTATAATCTCAAAAATATGGGAGACTAGACTCCATGTTTACATTACCAAAATACACTATTGAGGAAGTTCATCGAGTAACTCGACTAACAAGGCTAGAATACTATCCAAAAACTAACTATGGAAGTTGTACGGTCCGCGTCGTGTGTGACACCCCCAGATTTCACTTGGGATCGAACGGACATCTAAAGCGTCAGGACATGCAACACAAGGTTACCTGCCCCCGTTCATGACATATAAAATGCAATATTCCTATCATGCATCTAGTATTATGCAATATTAACAACGGATAATTTTTTTTTAGCTATTCTATGCACCAAACTTATAATATCCCAAATAGTTAAATCGTAATCTAAGCATACTTAACAAAATAAACATCCACAATTTCAGTACGAGTCTCAGAAGGCTATAATCTTAAAAACATGGTAGACCAAACTCCATATTTACATTACCAAAAATACACTATTGAGGAAGTTTGTTGAGTAATTTGTGTAACTCAACTAACGAGGCCAGAATACTGTCCAAAAACTACCTATGGAAGCTGTAAGCTTCAGGGGGAATGGTAGTTGGGACTACCATGGTGAGATTTGATTACAAATCTCAGTAAATTAACAGAAAACTCCCACACAGGTTAATGATGCATGCATGGCAATAAAAGTATGAATGCATAAAAAAAGTCGTAAGTAAGCCTAATATAACTTGATATATAGCATGGCATAACTGACATAACCTGAACTGAAACATGAACCGAACTTAACTTGATATGACATGAACTTGAACTTAAAACATAACATGGACTAGCAACATAACAAGAACTTAAACTTGAAACATAGCATGAACGTGAACGTACATAACATAAACATGAGCTTGAACTTAACATAAACCTGAGCATAACATGACATAAACGTGAACTTGAGATATAATGTGAACATGAACATAACATAACATGGACGTGAACTTGAACATAACATGATATGAACGTGAACTTGAAACATAACGTGAACATGAACATGAGCTTGAACATAACAGAAACGTGAACATAACATGATATGAACATGAATTTGAAACTTGACGTGAACATGAACATAACATAACATGAACGTGAGCTTGAACATAACATAAACATAAACATAACATGATATGAACGTGAACTTGAAACTTAACATGAACATGAACATAACATAACATGAACATGAACTTAAATATAACATAAACATGAACATAACATGAACGTGAACTTGAACATAACATGACAGCAGATTATACTCCTTCACCTTAGTACTCGGCAATGCATAGCCTTGACCGCAGTATCAGGCAGCGCGTATCATCCTTCTGTAGTACGGCAAATTATACCCCTTCACCATAGTACTTGGTAGCGCATAGTCTTAACCACAGTACCAGACAGTGCGTATTATTTTTGATCGTAACATATTGCTTATTCTTAACTTTTTGACATAAACTTGGAATCTTGTTCAATAGACTTAATTAATAACATGACCATATGGGTGCTACACGGGTCCCCTTGAGCCGTGTGTCCCTGCCGATTATCGCATCACAACATAGGTATCTACACCGGCTGTGAGTGCATTAATACATACTCCACAGTTGTTGTAGCCCCATGTATTCTAACGTGTCACAATTGTTGTGTCTCACGTAGTGTATGCTCCACAGTTGTTGTGGCCCCATGAATTGTTTGTGCTACACTTGTTGTGAACACACATAAAATAAAATATGGCTCCATCGGCATTAGTGCCTAGCGCGCTCCGGTGACCTGCTAATTAGGCCTCATTCGCAACCTGTTGACTGTACTTTGTCAACCCAAAAAATTTCACACCTATTTAGACACTCCAGCCTGAACAAAGGAGTTTCAGTAGAATATTACCTCATCCTAGCACTTAGGGTCGTGATTGACATGAATAACTTAACATGAACGTGATCTTACTTCTTTACTTAAGATGACATATTTGCAATGGTGAATATTACATGATATGACATACATGTAACATATGGCATACTAAACATGGCATACTTATAACATATAACAATACGTGACAGAATAGATTGTGTAACAGATAAATATTCATAACAGAATAAACCATAGATAACAGATAAGCATGTAATGACGTGGCATGACATGGCATATATGATAACAAACATACATAAATTTTAGTTCCCTTACCCATCATACATACACAGTAAACTGATAGTAAGTTAGAAACTAACTTACCTCGATCGTCGCGTTTTATGAGAATAAAGTGCGAAACACGAGAAACTGTAAGAGGGTATTCTAAAAGTTAGAAATTTAATTACTAACAATTATAAATGTGTAAAAGAGACAACTTAGAGTAAAATTACCATTTTACCCTCCACATGTGAGAAAATGACAATTTTACTCCTAACTTAAGGATTTCACATCCTAACTCCAAAAATTTCCAAAATTTATATTCCTCATGTAAATTTTGTCTTAAACTCAAATATAAACTCAGAAACATTTAAAACAAATCACAACTAAGGAAAAACACACTATGGCCGAAACATCCATAGGTCATTTCTCTTGATTTTTGTTGCAATTCCTTCCAATTTCAAAATTCATGCTTAAACCAAAATTTGCAATAGGGATCTTCCTAACCTAAGTTTAAAACCATACTTAAAACATCCATTTAGAAAAAGCTAATAATCAACTCTAAACTTTTTGTAAAAAGATCCAAACTGTGACGCCCCCAAATCCCCACGCACGGACACGGGGAAATCGAGACGTCCGAATGATGACATCCCGGGTCACCACCCTAACAACGTGTGCCAAGTGTGTGCAAAAGCAACAATGTGCACGAGAAATGCGCAGCGAAAAGCAAGTCAATAACTAAGTATCAGAATTTTTCTTGTTTAATACAAAGCTATTCCAAAACGTACATAGATAAAATATTACAAAACACGCATATAATATAATATCAAATATAAAGCATAACATCAGCAACCCGGCGGAGCCACATCCTCGAGCTCAGCCTCCTCTTCCTCATCCTCGAACTCTGCACCAAAAGCTACGGAACCAAAAATGGTACCGCAGGTAAGTAAAACCCAAACACCACCAGATAAAAACACATAGAACTCAAGCAACATGGATGCAAGAAAAGCCAATGCACATGTCCCGCAAAACTACATTTTTACCACGCACGCCAAAAACCCATTTGGCCCATAAAAACATATCCTCAAAACCAAGCCTTGCCATTATCCCAGATAATGGCCCAAACCACCATTTTCCCAGAAAATGGCCCACATCCGAAAACCATAAAAACAATCCGGTTATGCATGCACCATGATCTCCCCTAGGGATCATCCGCACACCCTGGCTCTGTGCCACATCGCAGGTAACGACTACGCATGTGACACCTAAACGAGCGATGCCCAGACTCGCGCCCCGCGCGTACCTGGCCAGGCCATCCTCTAGCCCTCGCCAGCGAAGGGCCACGGAGTCGGTGAGTAGAGCGATGCCCAGACTCGCGCCCAGCGCGTACCTGGCCGGGCCATCCTCTAGCCCCGCTCCCGTCGTCGCCCAGCGACAACTCAGGGGACGTCACTCAGTATTATCCACTCTCGAGTGACCAGAGGAGCTCCACCGAGATAATAACCCATCCCGGCTTGGGCTCGTGAGACACACGCACCCGAAAACCCATTCACGCCAACAAAACAGGATTTCTCAAATAAAATAAAATACACGTGCATGCACCATGCAAATGCAATTATCAATGCACAAAACAAACAACCAACCATAATACAATAAATCAAGCAACTCCGTTCTCCATCCATCCGACCTCCGAACTCCTCGGACTCAGTCCGGAATCAACCAACCAGCAGATAAAATAAATTGAATGAGCGATATATATTTAAATCTGAAAATAGGGTTTGGAAAATACTTACAGTGCTATACGGTAATTTTAGAAAACACCCGGCGTTGCAAACGGCGGAGAAAAAGCAACGTTACAGTGAAAAATCACTGTGGCAGTGGGTTGTGAAATACCCACTTTTGAACGGGGACAAACCAGGGCTTGGAATCGATAGGGAATGGTCTAGGGATGATTGTGAAGCTATAGGAAGTGGTGGTTGGCCGTGGGTGGCAGCGAAAACGCCGGAGAGAGGCCGGATTTCCCAAAAAGGAAAGCTAGCTCGTGGGAGCTGTTCCGGTGGTCGTTGGAGGCCGAAAATAGGTGGGTTAGGACGGCAAGGGACCGGTGATGAAGTGGTGAAGAAATGGTGGCCGGAGGTGGACCGACGGCGGCGGATCAAGCCAAAAACCGTGCAGGCTTTAAAGGGGTTTTCCGGCCAAACGGCCGGCCAGATGGGGCTGGAAATCGGTGGTGAGGTGCGCCGGAGGGAGGGGAGTCGACCGGTGGGGGCGGTGTGCCACACGGTGGCCGGACGGCGGCGGTTCGAGGGCGGGAAGGAGTTCCGGCTTGGAGAGGAGGAGGGAGAGAGGGACGGGTCGACGCGGGGAAAGGGGAAGAAAAACAAAAGAAAAGAAAGGAAAAAGAGAAAAAGGAAAAAGAAGAAAGGAAAAAAAAGAAAAGAGGTGTAGGGAAAGAAGATGAGGTCCAATCCTCATTTCGGGAAAACAAAAATAGGCCGCCGCAACGAGATTTAAAAACCTTAAAAAAGAAAAAAAAAACTAAAAGAAATAAAACACAACATCAATTAAATAAAAAACCAATTTTAAAACGCAATAAATTAAAATAACTAAACTAAAATATTAATTAAAATAAAAACAACCATTTCAGTGAAAATACACGCGAAAGCGGGTCATCACATCCTCCCCCCTTAAAAACAAATTTCGTCCTCGAAATTTGCAAGATCAACCACCAACTTAAGAAGCCACAAAAAAAACACACAAACCATCTGTGACCAAGATTAGGATACATACCTTCATTATTCAAACAAGTACGGGTACTGCTCCCTCATGTCCGCTGCTCGCTCCCAAGAGAAGTCTTGTGCTAACGGATCTCCCCAAGCCACTTTAACCAAAGGTATCGCCTTGGACCTCAACTGTTGCTCCTTCCAATCCATGATCTGCGACGGAACAACTTCATAAGTGAGATCCGGTTGCAACTGAATACCCTCTGGGTCGACGAAGCGTGGCTCTTGCTGTCCAAAGCTCTTCTTCAGGGTTGATACGTGGAAGACATCATGAACATCCCCAAAATATCCTTGCAAAGCAACTCTATAGGCGACGGACCCTAGCTTCTCCAGAATCTGAAAAGGGCCAACATACCTCGGATCTAGCTTTCTCTTCTTACCAAAACGCTTAACACCTCTCACGGGAGAGACTTTAAGGTAAACCCAATCACCAACTTCAAAAGATAACTCTCTCCTCCTGGTATCAGCGTAACTTTTCTGGCGACTCTGAGCTGCCGCCATTTTATCTCTGATGATCCGGACTTGGCTTTGCATCTCTTGAATTATTTCGGGTCCAATTATCCTACTCTCGCCGACTTCATCCCAACACAAGGGCGACCTGCACTTTCTCCCATAAAGAGCTTTATAGGGAGCCATCTGAATGGTCACATGGAAGCTGTTATTATAAGCAAACTCGATGAGCGGCAATTGGTTTTCCCAACTCCCTTGAAATTCCATGACACATGCTCGCAACATGTCTTCAAGGGTCTGAATGGTGCGCTCTGACTGGCCGTCTGTCTGCGGGTGATATGCAGTACTGAACTTCAACTTAGTACCCAAAGCTACCTGCAAACTCTTCCAGAACTGCGACGTGAACCTCGGGTCTTGATCCAACACTATACTCTTTGGTATGCCGTGTAGCCGCACTATCTCCTTGACATACAAGCGGGTCAACTTACCCAAAGAGTCGGTGTTATTAACAGGTAGAAAATGAGCACTTTTCGTTAATCGGTCAACAATCACCCAAACAGAATTTTTCCCACTAGGCATTCTCGGCAAACCCACTACAAAGTCCATCGTGATGTCATCCCATTTCCACTCGGGAATAGGGAGGGGTTGGAGCATACATGCAGGTCTTTGATGCTCGGCCTTCACTTGACGGCATGTGTGGCATTTCTCAACATATAAGGCAATATCCTTCTTCATTCCATCCCAGCAGTAACTTTTCTTCAAGTCCCGGTACATCTTTGTACTACCGGGATGAACTGAATAAGGGGCCGCATGAGCTTCTGCCATGATCCGTTCTTTGAATTCTGAGTCTTTAAGGACCACTCTGCGATCTCGGAACCAAAGTATCCCATCATTATCCATGCTATAATGCAACGGCCCTCGAGATTTTCTGACTCTTTTCCTGATGTTCAGCAGCTTCGGATCCTTCCTTTGGAGAGTCTTCAATTCTTCAAAATCAGTTACCCGAATATCAAGAACTGAAGATAATATCTCTTCTTGCTGCGAACTCTCTATAAGGAGCCTTCTCATCCCACAAAGCAACGAATCCAATTCTGACGGCTTGACTTCATCCTCCAAGTGTGACTTCTGGCTCAAAGCATCAGCAACTATGTTAGCCTTTCCCGGATGGTACTTGATCTCACACTGATAGTCACTGATTAGCTCCAGCCATCGCCTCTGCCTCATATTCAGATTTTTCTGGGAAAACAAATGCTTCAAGCTCTTGTGATCAGTAAATACCTCGCAAGCTTCCCCATACAAGAAGTGCCGCCAGATCTTGAGAGCAAAAACAATCGCAGCCAATTCTAGATCGTGCGTCGGATAATTCTTCTCATGGTCCTTTAGCTGACGAGATGCATAGGCAACAACCCGTCCTTCCTGCATAAGGACACAACCCAAACCAAACTTAGACACATCACTGAAGACTACGAATGGCTTATGCGGTTCTGGGAGCGCTAACACTGGTGCCGTCGTCAACCTGTTCTTTAATTCTTGGAAGCTTCTCTCACATTTATCTGACCAAACAAATTCTGTATTCTTCCGAGTCAAAGCTGTGAGAGGTCCGGATAGGCGAGCAAAACCCTCTACAAATCTTCGGTAGTACCCGGCGAGCCCCAAGAAACTCCGGATCTCGCGCACTGTAGTCGGGCGCTGCCATGACAAAATGGCTTCTACCTTACTAGGATCAACAGCCACTCCGTCTCGGGAAATTACATGCCCAAGAAATTTAACTTCTTCCAACCAGAATTCACACTTGCTGAGCTGGGCGTACAACTGGTGTTCTCTCAATTTCCCAAGTACCAGACGAAGATGATACACATGCTCTTCAACTTCTCGGGAATAAATCAAAATATCATCAATAAATACTACCACAAAGGAATCCAGATAAGGTCGAAACACTCGATTCATTAAATCCATGAAAGCAGCAGGGGCATTAGCTAACCCAAACGGCATCACCTTAAATTCATAATGCCCATACCTCGACCTGAAGGCAGTTTTAGGCACATCCTCGTCTCTGATCCTCAGCTGATAGTATCCCGACCTCAAATCAATTTTAGAGAACACAGCTGCTCCTTGAAGATGATCAAATAAATCATCTATCCGCGGAAGAGGATATTTGTTTTTGATGGTCACCTTGTTCAATTCTCGATAATCAATGCACATACGGAGGGTTCCATCTTTCTTTTTAACAAATAAACTGGTGCACCCCACGGTGACGTACTAGGCTGAATAAATCCCTTCTCTACCAGCTCTTGCAGCTGAGTCTTCAACTCTTTTAATTCAGCCGGTGCCATGCGATAAGGAGCTTTATGCACAGGAGCCACTCCAGGTTCCAAGTCTATAACAAACTCCATTTCCCGAACAGGGGGTAGTCCGGGCAAGTCATCCACAAACACATTGGGGAATTCTTCCACAACTAGAATGTCTGCCAAAGACTTCTCCTCAGACGGCATGGACACCATCTGAACCAAGAATGCATCAGCTCCCCATGCAATCTCTCTTCTTGCTTGAATCGTCGATATAATTATCGGCTTTTCTTTTAATTTACTCCCCGCAAATTCCAGACAATCACCATCTGGAAGCTGAAAGCTAATTTTCCGACTTCTGCAATTAATACTAGCAGAATATCGATATAGCCAATCCATTCCGAGGATGATATCAAAATCCAACAGCTTGAATACCACCAAATCAGCATCCAAGAACCTTCCCTCAAAATTTAACAGGCATCCCAAAGCAACCTTGGAACACCACACCATTTCACCATCGGGTAGAGCCACTACCATAGCCTTCGGCAACGGTTCCGTGACCAAATTACACACCTGCGCAAACGTGGAAGATACAAATGACTGCGACGCACCGGAATCAAACAAAGTACAAGCATAAAACTCATACAAACGGACTCTTCCTGAACCAAACACATCAACCCATGAAATCCAAAAAGCAAAGAAGAAACCAAATACACCAAAAATTAAATCCAACTTAAAATTAAAGTAATCCATACCTGTAATTACTCCAGCATCATGGGTCGCTGGCACCTCATCATCCACCTCTCCGGGTGTGACAGCATAAACCCGGGCTTGCACTGTTTGTCTCGGGTTTGTTCTTCCACCGCGTCTACCTTCACGGCTTCCTTGAACTGTTCTTGGACATTCTCGGGCAAAGTGACCCTGCTGGCCACAATTATAACATCGAGCCCCACCAGAAGGGCACTCACCCACATGGGCTCTATTACAAACTCCGCAAACAGGCACACGTCCTCCCATGCGAACACTTGAGGATGCTTGCGGTCGAGTCCCGGTCCGCTGAACAAATTTCTGAGGCGAACCCGAGCTGCTTCCTTCACCAGAAAAACTCCGCCTCTTATGCCCTGGAGGGGAGCCCATACTCAGATTATTTTCTCGTTCCACCAGGGTGGCCACATCCACTAATTCTTGAAAAGTGGATATCCGATGGCTGACCACCATACGGCATATATCAGGGCGTAGTCCCTCCTGAAAACGATCAGCTCGCATCTCCTCTGTGGCGATAAGGTGAGGAGCAAATCGCCCAAGTTCTATGAATCTTCGGGTGTACTGTTCCACTGTCGCGCCCCCTTAGACCAAATCTGAGAACTCTCTCACCTTTTGCTTCCTTACCGATAAGGGAAAGAAGCGGTCATTAAATTCCTTCTTGAAGCGCTGCCAGGTCACCGCAGCGAAAGATCCCAATTCTGATTCCAGCATCACCCTCTTGGTATCCCACCAATCAGAAGCGGTACCTTGCAAGAGATAGCTGGCGTAGAGTACCTGTTGCGCCTCGGTGCATCCACACACCTCAAATGTTCTCTCTAGGTCTTTGATCCATTTTCCAGTTTAAAGTGGATCCTCTTCTCCAGTGAAGTGTGGAGTCCTATGCGCCAGGAAGCGCTCATAGGTGCACCCGGCTTGCATCATGCTACTGGAGCCTCCCGGGTACATCCAAGGCCCTCCCTGATATGGCCAAGGACCTCCTGGTTGCGGCCAAAATCCTTCTTGTTGCGGACAAGGCCCTCCTTGTGGAGGCCAGGGACCCCCTTGTGGTGGCCAAGGTCCTCCTTGTGGCCAAGGCCCTGCCTGTTGTGGCCTAATATTCTGCTGCATAAACTCCGTCATCTGCCGTATCGGCTATGGAGTCATCCCTTGAGGTATTGTCCCGTGGCTCCTGAGTAGATTTCTTTGGCCTTCCCATTTTCCTGCCACCACAACCTTTGACCCCCTTTCAGAAAATAAAAACAAATAAAACTAACAACAAACAAAAACAGAACCACAGACCAACACCACATCACAGAAAACAAAGGAAACCAACTTGCAAAAACATAACCAAATAAATAAAAACAAACAAACAAGCTCAAACAAATAAAATAAATAAAACAAATCAAATAACTTTACTTAACATAATTTTCAAAACACAACTTTAAAAGCATTCTGGTACTGCCTACGGGACATGTGGTTTTACCAAGAGCCAAACCGCTCTGATACAACCTGTGACGCCCCCAAATCCCCACGCACGGACACGGGGAAATCTAGACGTCCGGATGATGACATCCCGGGTCACCACCCTAACAACGTGTGCCAAGTGTGTGCAAAAGCAACAATGTGCACGAGAAATACGCAGCAAAAAGCAAGTCAATAACTAACTATCAGAATTTTTCTTGTTTAATACAAAGCTATTCCAAAACGTACATAGATAAAATATTACAAAACACGCATATAATATAATATCAAATACAAAGCATAACATCAGCAACCCGGCGGAGCCGCATCCTCGAGCTCAGCCTCCTCCTCCTCATCCTCGAACTCTGCACCAAAAGCTACGGAACCAAAAATGGTACCGCAGGTAAGTAAAACCCAAACACCACCAGATAAAAACACATAGAACTCAAGCAACATGGATGCAAGAAAAGCCAATGCACATGTCCCGTAAAACTACATTTTTACCACGCACGCCAAAAACCCATTTGGCCCATAAAAACATATCCTCAAAACCAAGCCTTGCCATTATCCCAGATAATGGCCCAAACCACCATTTTCCCAGAAAATGGCCCACATCCGAAAACCATAAAAACAATCCGGTTATGCATGCACCATGATCTCCCCTAGGGATCATCCGCACACCCTGGCTCTGTGCCACACCGCAGGTAACGACTACGCATGTGACACCTAAACGAGCGATGCCCAGACTCGCGCCCCGCGCGTACCTGGCCAGGCCATCCTCTAGCCCTCGCCAGCGAAGGGCCACGGAGTCGGTGAGTAGAGCGATGCCCAGACTCGCGCCCAGCGCGTACCTGGCCGGGCCATCCTCTAGCCCCGCTCCCGTCGTCACCCAGCGACAACTCAGGGGACGTCACTCAGTATTATCCACTCCCGAGTGACCAGAGGAGCTCCACCGAGATAATAACCCATCCCGGCTTGGGCTCGTGAGACACACGCACCCGAAAACCCATTCACGCCAACAAAACAGGATTTCTCAAATAAAATAAAATACACGTGCATGCACCATGAAAATGCAATTATCAATGCACAAAACAAACAACCAACCATAATACAATAAATCAAGCAACTCCGTCCTCCATCCATCCGACCCCCGAACTCCTCGGACTCAGTCCGGAATCAACCAACCAGCAGATAAAATAAATTGAATGAGCGATATATATTTAAATCTGAAAATAGGGTTTGGAAAATACTTACAGCGCTATACGGTAATTTTAGAAAACACCCGGCGTTGCAAACGGCGGAGAAAAAGCAACGTTACAGTGAAAAATCACTGTGGCCGTGGGTTGTGAAATACCCACTTTTGAACGGGGACAAACCAGAGCTTGGGATCGATAGGGAATGGTCTAGGGATGATTGTGAAGCTATAGGAAGTGGTGGTTGGCCGTGGGTGGCAGCGAAAACGCTGGAGAGAGGCCGGATTTCCCAAAAAGGAAAGCTAGCTCGTGGGAGCTGTTCCGGTGGTCGTTGGAGGCCGAAAATAGGTGGGTTAGGACGGCAAGGGACCGGTGATGAAGTGGTGAAGAAATGGTGGCCGGAGGTGGAGCGACGGCGGCAGATCGAGCCAAAAACAGTGCAGGCTTTAAAGGGGCTTTCCGGCCAAACGGCAGGCCGGATGGGGCTGGAAATCGGTGGTGAGGTGCGTCGGAGGGAGGGGAGTCGACCGGTGGGGGCGATGTGCCGCACGGTGGCCGAACGGCGGTGGTTCGAGGGCTGGAAGGAGTTCCGGCGTGGAGAGGAGGAGAGAGAGAGGGACGGGGTCGACGCGGGGAAAGGGGAAAAAAAAAAGAAAAGAAAGGAAAAAGAGAAAAAGAAAGAAAAAGAAAGAAGAAAAAGAGAAAAAGGAAAAGAAAAAAGGAAAAAAAAAAGAAAAGAGGTGTAGGGAAAGAAGATGAGGTCCAATCCTCATTCCGGGAAAACAAAACTAGGCCGCCGCAACGAGATTTAAAAACCGTAAAAAGGAAAAAAAACTAAAAGAAATAAAACACAACATCAATTAAATAAAAAACCAATTTTAAAATGCAATAAATTAAAATAACTAAACTAAAATATTAATTAAAATAAAAACAACCGTTTCAGTGAAAATACACGCGAAAGCGGGTCATCATACAAACACTTGAATCACAAGCTTTGACCATAAATCAAAACATCTCTAAGAATTTCAAAGAATCAAATCGTACTTCTAATATATTCATAACATTATCGTAATATCAACCATGCTTTAAATCATTAAAATAAAGTCACAAAAATCACAAAATAACACTTGGAGTTTTTGGTTTTACACTTAGTCCAAAAATAAAAACTTTTTCCTCAACTAGCTTTGATAAATCTCTTGATCAATGGCTCAAGAAAGTGAGATCTTCGAAATAAAGCATCACATGGTTTAAAAATGTGTCCTAAAGAATATACAACCATCAAACTTAAAATCACATGGCTAAAAGTCAATAAAACATGGATCTAATCCAAAAACATGAAATCTTAGGCCTAATCGAAATCCTCTTGCATAGAAAATTCATATCTTTGAAACCAATACTAAATATCTTCAAAATAACATCCTAACATGAAAATAAGAGACTTAGGCTCATCATATAAAAATATCAAAACCTTTAGAGTAAGATCAAACATCGAAATATTCAAACTTTCTCCAAATAAAAACTGTTTTGCCACTTCCAATTTTCAAGTTTCTAGATCTAAGAAAATCTATCATCAAAAGTTTTATTCATGCAACAAAACCTCAATCAACACTCTTAAACACATTCTAAAAACACTCCATAAAACTTTCGGACCAATATATGTCCATTAGCTTGGTCAAAAACTCCAAAACATAACATACTCTCCAGTTTCACGCCCAGAATGATATTTCCATGGTTAAAAATACTTTTTACCAACCAAATGACCATGGAATGATACAAATAATATATATACGGAAACTATTCTCAAAGAGGAACAACTTTTATGAAGGAGTCATTGTGTGAAAATATTTATAAAGGGTCAAAGATCTCCACGCAAAAAGGCCCAAAAATCTGCCCGAGAGAGCTCCTTTGGGTTTCTCTCTAAGAACGGAGTGAAGAAGTGATTAAAGGGAAAGAAGTGTATCTTGCACAACTCTATACTTCTGGAGGGGGAAGATATGGGCTTGAATGAACCTTGATTTGAGGTGTCTATGTGACATAAAGTGGAGAATAGTGAGGGGAAAGGACTGTCTGCAGAACCTATGAGGTATGGAGGTTGATCAGGTGGGTTTCTCCATCTCATCAAGGCACTATTGGGTGCAGTCAAGGGCAGTGGATGGTCTGCCATGTGGGGGAGGAAACTTCTTCAAGAAACTTTGCCAAGGTGGCCAAATTCGTGGGCCTTGGTGTACCTCAACCAAGTGGGCTTCAATTTGGGGTTTAAAGGGGGTTTGGTTAGGGTTTGAGATGCTATTAAGCCCAAATCCGTATTTTCTTGGACCAATCAAATTTTTAAGATTTAAAAGTTTGGATAATGATGTCATAACAAGGATTTGAGAAATTAATAGCATGTGAAAGTGATTAAATCAAGTGCTTAAACAGAATGTTAGAAATTGGATCAAAAAGGGTTTGAAGGCCAACTTCAGGGTTTTGGGAAACTGATTAGGGCTTCGGTTTCAACCAAACTTTTGGGGTTTCAATTAGATTCCAACCATTTAGGGTTTCACTAGGGTTGAAACCCTCTTTGATTTGGCTCAATTTGGTTGATCAGATGAAAAAAAGTTTTGCTTAGGTGGCATGATCTCACACCTTGATTTCCTTCACAAATCCATCTAATGGTTTCTCTTTGTGCCAAGTATCTAATACTACTCACTATGTGTGGCTAAGATCTTACCAAATGTCCAAATAAAACTTCTCTAACCTAATTTAGACATTCCACATTATGATTTTAAAAATACTGCACTTAGTATGCTTATCGAGGTTACTATTTATTCCAAAAAATGCATAATAAATTTAGTACTGAAAAATCCTAAATATTCCTATTAACCTACAGTGAAAATCGTTTACCAAAACTCAACCCCGAAGTGCCCCTAAAAATAATTTCATAATTTCGAATAGGCGTTTCGTCCGAAATTATGAAAATGGGTTATTGCGTCATAAAATCCTAAATATTCAACTGAGTCTAGTGGCGTAGACCATCACATATTTTAACACTTCTAACTACGTCAAACAATTAAAATCACATTTCTGGCACCATTGTGAGTGATAATACCAACTATGTTGACAGACTAAAACCTTTGCGATTAGTCGATTCGTGAAAACTTATGCCATTGAATTTCTAACGGGTTGTTACATCGTGTCTGTGGCGTCTAGTCAACCTCCTCCAATCTACCAGTGTCTACTCCCAGCTCTGATCCTGACACATTGCTAGTTATTCAGGAGGAATGACAGTTGGGACTACCACAGTGAGATTTGATTACAAATCTCAATAAGTTAACAGGAAACTTTCACACAGATTAATGATGCATACATAGTAGTAAAAGTATGAATGCATAATTAAAGTCATAAGTAAGCATAGCATAACTTGACATATAACATGGCATAACTAACATAACCTGAACTAAAATGTGAACTGACCTTGACTTGACATAATATGAACACGAACTTGAACTTAAAACATAACATGGACTAGTAACATAACATGAACGTAAACTTGAAACATAACAAGGACTTGAAACATAGCATGAACATGAACATACATAACATAAACATGAACTTGAACTTAACATAAACCTGAGCATAACATGACATAAACGTGAACTTGAGATATAATATAAATGTGAACATAACATAACATGAACATGAACATGAACATGAACTTGAACTTGAACATAATATGTAAGTGAACATAACATGACATGAACGTGAACTTGAACATAACATGAACATGAACTTGAACATAATATGTACGTGAACATAACATGACATGAACATGAACTTGAACATAACATAAACATGAACATAGCATGATATGAACATGAACTTGAAACTTAACGTGAACATAAACATAACATAACATGAACGTGAGCTTGAACATAACGTAAACGTTAACATAACATGATATGAACATAAACTTGAAACTTAACTTGAACGTGAACATAACATAACATAACATGAACTTGATCTGAAACATGACTTAACATGAACTTGATATGAAACTTGAATTAACATGCACTTGATGTGAAACTTGACTTAACATAAACTTGGAATATTGCTTCTTTAATTGCTTAAACTCAACTTCTTGACATTAACTTGGACTTGAATTCTAACAATCAAAATGATTCCGCCAGTCGTTTCGTCAAGAATAGTCAACAATTAAAATGATTCCGCCCAACATATTCCATTAGAGATACTCAGACAATCACAATGATTCCATCACGAGTATTTTAAATCACGTACTCTAGCAATCAGAATGATTACACCAGGAGTACCTAGTAATACTCTGACAATCAGAATGATTACACCAGGAGTACCTAGTAATATTCTGACAATCAGAATGATTACATCACGAGTATTTTAAATCACGTACCCTAGTAATCAGAATAATTACACCAAAAGTACCTAATAACACTCTAACAATCAGAATGATTACATCACAAGTATTTTAAATAAGATTCCCTAACAATCAAAATGATTACGCCCGGAGTATCTACATAACTGAACTTGAACTGCATTTTGACAATCAAAATGATTTCGCCAAAAGTACCTCAAGTGAATTATAAATGTAGATGCTCGGACAATCATAATGATTACATCGCGAGTATCCTAAACACAACTAACTTGAATGTAACTCGAAAGACATGACTTACTTGAGATGGAAACATTTCGTAGCATGACCTAATATGCAACAGATATCATACTTAACATGACATACTTGTAACAGTGAATATTACATGACATGGCATACTTAACTTGGCATACTTATAACATATAGCAATACACGACAGAATAGATTGTCTAACAGATAAATATTCATGACAGAATAAATCATGCATAACAGATAAATATGTAATGATGTGGCATGGTATAGCATATATGGTAACACATATATAAATTGTAGTTCCCTTACCCATTACACATACATAGTAAACTGATAGTAAGTTAAGAGCTAACTTACCTCGATCATCACGTTCTACAAGAATAAAGAGTGAAAAATGAGGAACTGAAAATAGTGATTCTAAAAAAAATTAGAAATTTAATCACTAAAATTACCATTTTACCCTCTACATGTGAGAAAATGATCATTTTACCCCTAACTTAAGGATTTCGCATCCTAACTTTAAAAATTTCCAAAATTTACATTCCTCATGTAAATTTTGTTCTAAATTCAAATGTCAACTCAAAAAAATTTTCAACAAATCACAACTCTGAAAAACACACTATAACCGAAAACATCTATAGGTCATTTATCTAGATTTTTGTTGCAATTCCTTCCAACTTCAAAACTCATGCTTGAACCAAAATTTTGCAACAAAGATCTTCCTATAATAAGTTGAAAACCATACTTAAAACATCCATTTAAAATACTAATAATCAACACCAAACTTTTTATAAAAAGATCCAAACCCCTGAATCACAAGCTTTGACCCTAAATCAAAACATCTCCAAGAATTCCAAAAAATCAAATCTTACTTCTAACATATTCATAACATTATCTTAAGATCAACCATGCTTTAAATCATCAAACTAAAGTCACCAAAATCACAAAATAACCGTTGGAGTTTTTGGTTTTACACTTAGTCCAAAAACAAATCTTTTTTCTTAACTAGTTTTGATCAATCTCTTGATCCATGGCTTAAAAAGATGATATCTTCAAACTAAAACATCACACGGTTTACAAATGTGTTCTAAAGAATATTCAACCATCAAAATTAAATTACATGCCTAAAAATAATTCAAAACATGGATCTAACCCAAAAAATCAAATCTTAGGCCTAACCGAAATCTTCTTTCATAGAAAAATCATATCTTTGAAACTAATACTAAATATCTTCAAACTAACATCCTAAAATGAAAATAAGAGACTTAGGATCATCATATAAAAATATCAAAGCCTTCATAGTAAGATCAAACCATGAAATATTCAAACTTTCTCCAAATAAAAACTATTTTTCTAGTACTCGTTTTCAAGTTTCTAGATCTAAAAAAATCTATCATCAAAAACTTTATTCATTCAACAAAACCTCAATGTAAAAGCATAAAAATATGCTAAAAACACCCCATAAAATTTTTGGACCAAGATATGTGGATTAGCTTGGTCAAAAACTCCAAAACATAACGTACTCTCCAGTTTTACACCCAGAATGACCTTTCCATGGTTAAAAATACTTTTGACCAATCCAATGACCATGGAATGAGAAGACGAATATATCTACAGAAAATAAACTCAAAGATGAACAACTTAATGAGGATTCAATGAGTGAAAATACTTACAAAGGGTCAAAAAGCTCCACGCAAAAAAGACCCAAAAATCTGCCCCGAGAGAGCTCTTTCGGGTTTCACTCTAAGAACAGGGTGAAGAAGTGATGAAAGTGAAAGAAATGTGTCTTGCACGACTTTAGAATTCTGGAGAGGGGAAATATGGGCTTGAATGACCCCTGATTGGAGATAGCTATGTGACATAAAGTGGAGAATAATGAGGGGCAAAGGACTGCCTGCAGAAGCTGTGAGGTATAAAGGTTGATGAGGTGGATTCTCCTTCACATCAAGGCACTATTGAGTGCAGCCAAGGGCAGTGGATGGTTTGCCATGTAGGAGAGGAAACTTTTTCAAGAGATTTTGCCAACGTGGCCAATTTCATGGGCCTTCGGGGGCCTCAACCAAGTGGGCTTCAATTTGGGGTTTAAAGGGGGTTTGGTTAGGGTTTGAGATACTATCAAGCCCAAATCCAAATTTTCTTGGCCCAATCAAATTTTCAAGGTTTAAAAGGTTGGGTAATGATTTCATAACAAGGATTTGATGAATTAATAGCATGTGAAAGTGATTTAATCAAGTTATTAAACACAATGCTAAAAATCGGATAAAAATGGGTTTAGAGGCCAACTTTAGGGTTTAGGGAAACCGTTTAGGGTTTCAGTTTTCAACCAAACTTTTGGACTTTCAATTGGATTCCAACCAATTAGGGTCTCGCTAGGGTTGAAACCCTCTTTGGTCTAGCACAATTTGGTTGATCAAATGAAAAAAGGTTTTGTTTAGGTGGCATGATCTCTTTTTTTTTTTTTTTTTTTTTTTTTAAAGAAGAGTGAGCAATCACATGTCCAATAGTGATGCCCACCCAAGTTTATTAATAAAACCCTCACTTATGGTGGACGAAAACCGTGGTAACAAAAAAACATCTCTAAACAAAACAAAAAGAAACACTAACCAAAACAAAAAACAAACGAACCTTAACAACAACGTATAGAAGGAATCCCTAATAAATCTAACCGAATCAAGCCTCTGAGAACCCAAGGCATGGAAGAGGTATTAGAATAATCTGAAGAAACTCCAACCGCACCAGCTTTAGCCAACTAGTCCGCTACTTTGTTACCTTCTCGTAGGACATGTTGGAATTTACAATTAATGGAATGGGCTAAAACAACAATTTCATCCCAATAATCCTCCAAATACCAAACCCCACAACGACCTCTATGCCACCACAAAATAATCACCATAGAGTCAACCTCTACTATTACATTAGAAAGATGGAGAGAAGTGCACTCCCGCAGACCATATAAGAGAGCAAGGAGTTCTGCTTTATTATTAGACCCCATACCACTAGGAGAGGCAAAGGCTTTCACTAGCTGTCCAGTAGCATGTTGAATAACACCACCCGTACCACAAGAGCCCGGGTTCCCAAGATTACTACCATCTGTGTTCAATTTAAACCATCCTAATGGGGGTTTATGCCACTGCACCACTTTACAAGTCCTTTCTTTTAAAGGCATTGGTCTAATGCATAAAGCCTCCAGGATCATACCATCAAAGCGAGATAAAGTATGAAACTTTTCACCCATCAGACCAAGCGATCGAACCCAAAAAGATATTGACTTAATAACCATATCATAGGATTCTAAAGAACCCTCCATTCGTGCTAGACATCTTCGCCTCCAAAGTCTCCAAGTAATAATGATAGGCATGAGGCCCACAATAAACCCCACCTGAGAAGATGACTTAGCACGCCGGAACCAAGAGGAAACATGTTGTTCCCAATTTCTACCCATTGGTAACCCAAAAAGATTAGAGAACGTTAACCAAATTTTTCTTGGAAAATCGCCCTCAAATAGAACATGATTTATGTCCTCATAGTGACCAACATAGTAACAATCACATTTGGAGACAATAGGGATACCAACTCGACGCATCCTATCATCAACACTCAAAGCCTTGTGCCAAGCCTTCCAGAAAAGAATAGACATTTTCAGAGGAAGACTATTATGCCAAATCCAAGAATGCCATTCAAAAGAAGTGCCTCTGACTCTAATACACTGCCATGCAGACTGAACAGAAAACAACCCTTCCTCTGATTGGGTCCAGACAAGAACATCCTTACCCGAATTAGGACCGGATAAGGAGACAAGGATATCATCAACATTCTCTAATCCCACTAAATTTTCAAGCAAGTTCACATCCCATCCATCAGACAACCGGCATTCTTTGATTTTTATCAAAGGTTGACCCACAAGAGGCAATTCATTTATCAAAGGACCATTATCCCGCCATTTATCATACCAAAAATAAATATCTCCTTCTTTAACTCTCCATTTAGAACTATTCAAAACCAAAGGAATACAGCGAGCAGTCATTCTCCAGAATCTTGAACCTTTAGCATCATCTATTAATAACCAAGGTTTCGATCCCACATATTTAGCTTTGAAGAAATTGGCCCATAGAGAATTACCTCATAGAAGATTCCAGGCAAACTTCATGTGCAAAGCTGTCTGAACCTCATGGAGAAGCCTTACCCCAATACCGCCTTCTGCCACAGGCATACCCATATGCTTCCAGGCTACCCATTTCTTCTTATCCTTCCCATTCAACTCGCCCCAAAAGAACGAACTCATCATTTGATGAATCTTATTTATGACAACTTGAGGGATCTGCAAAATAGTAAAAAGGTGAAGAGCCATGCTAGAAATAACATGGCATAGTAAAATCAGTTTCCCTCCAGAAGAAAGAAGACGTGTTTTCCAGCCACTTAGTTTCTTCCTTATTTTATTCAGCAGATCTTCAAAATGTACTTGCTTATGACGACCCAGTATAATGGGCACTCCAAGATATTTGAGAGGAAAATGACCCTAAACAAAACCAGTGGTGCGAAGAAGACGTCTCTTCCGTGAGTGGGGAATTTTACTAGAACAAAACATAGCAGACTTATGTTTATTGATGACTTGTCCCAACCATCTTTCATATTGTCCCAGAATACTTAGCAGCTCCCGAACCGATCTTTGACTCCCATTAGAGAAAATAACCACATCATCGGCATACATCAAATGAGAAATAATAGGCGTACCTCTACCCTGCTGAAATTTCCCAAATCTATGCTCAGCCATGCTACGATGAATCATCCGAGTAAGGATCTCTTGTTGAATAATAAACAGATAAGGAGATAAATGATCACCCTGCCTTATGCCACGACCTCCTGGAAAGAAACCTTTAGTTGTCCCATTCATCATAACTGAATACCAGGGACTAGATATGCAAAAAAATATCAAGTCACAAAATTGAGACGAAAAACCAAACCGCAACATGATTTTTATCAAGAAATTCCAATTCACACGATCATAAGCTTTTGCCATATCTACTTTTAACATAATATTACCACCATGATTCCTCTTATTAATAGACTGGACCATTTCCTGAGTGAGACTAATGTTCTCAAAAATACTTCTACCTGGAATAAAGGCTCCTTGTTCCATTGAGACCAGACGAGGCAGAAGGCCAGTTAACCGGTTGACAATAATCTTGGAGCAAAGTTTATAGAAAACCGAACAAAGGATGATAGGACAGAACTTATCAAAACCTGTTGGAGAGTCCACTTTGGGGATTAGCACCAAAAAATAAGCAGTGAAAAACTTCGGAAGGGATTTTGAGTCGAAGAACTCCAACACTGCTTTCCACAAATCATTCTTCACCAACTCCCAACAACTTTTATAAAAACCAGACCCAAAACCATCAGGACCTGGAGCACTGTTAACCGAAATAGATAACAAGGCATCATAAACTTCCTCCAATGAAGGAGCACAAAGCAAAGAGGCATTATCCTCATCAGAAATAACCCGATCAATAAGACCATCAAAATTAGGTTACTCAGAAGTCGGCTCACCTTGTAAAAAAGAGGAAAAATAATCAACTGCACCTTGATGGATGCTCTCTGGAGACTCAAACACTGCATCATTCGACCGCATACTAAGAACCTGCTTACTTCTCTTTAAGGCAAGACAAGTATGAAAGAACCTGGTATTCTGGTCACCCTCCGTTGCCCATTTTATTTTTGCCATTTGACTTAAACGGATTTCTTCTCGACGACGCCACATTGCCAAATCAGCATTGGCCATCTGTAAATCATTATCAAGATTAGCATCCTAATTTAATTGAGATTGAAGTTCAAGCTCCTCAATCTGATTTTCAAGGGTAGAAATCCGTTCCAAAGTGTAACCAAACACCCGTCTATTCCAAGCCCGCAAAGCCACTTTAGTCTGTTTCAACTTTATAATCAACTTCTGAATGGCCGTTCCATCAACCCGAACGGACCAAGCTTGCCGAACACAATCCAGAAAATTATGATGATCAACCCACATTTGTTGAAACCGAAAAGGGGAAGGACCATAAGAACAAGGGTCTTTCTTCAACTCTATCATCATAGGGGCATGATCCGAAGTAGACCGAGGCAAATAAGAACATAAAGCATTAGAAAAAACCGAGAGAAAAGAGGTATTCAACAGAGCACGATCCAACCTTGCCCAAGAGCGAGCAAGACCATATTGGCCATTACACCAGGAAAACATATTCCCCTTCGAGGTCATTTCAATCAACCCCCCCTGTTGAATCCAATTATTAAAATCTTCCATAGCTTGAATAGGTCGATCTCGACCTCTTCAACGCTCGGAATCATTCCGGATAATATTGAAGTCACCCACAAAGATACAAGGTTCAGAATCCAGATTCTGCAAACTCAGCGCATCCCATAAACTACGCCATTCCACCATGGTACATTTAGCATAAATGATCGTAAGCAAAAAACTTTCAGCACCTTCGCCCACTTTGAGAGAGATAAATTGCCTTCCCATTCGAACCAATATAGCCTCAATAATACTATCCTAGAAAATCCATATTTTACCACCCTCCGCCTCATTTGAAATAAAATTATCAAACCTCAAACCACGACCCAATCGATTAGCAACATCAATATTTTGAAAAGGTTCCAACAAAGCAACAATCTTCGGCCTCCACTTACTAATCAACTTTTTTAATCTACCTTTTGAGGTCCCAATACCCCTAATGTTCCAAACTAATATAGGATCAATCATTGAGCTGGATTAGAGACTCAAGCAAGAACCCGAGAAGAACTTCGCATTTTAACAAAACTCTTTTTCTTATATTTTCTCCTGCCTTCTTTATTTTCAGATTCAGTAAAGTATTCTTTCTCTTGAGGTAAAACTTCTGGATGCAATTCTGGGTCCGGTTCAGAAACTGTATCATCAAGAAACACATTAGTCTCCTCAGTTCCACCTTCCAGTGCACTCACAACCACCTCCATATCAGGAGCCACAACAAGATCGACTAACGCACTCTCCTGCGCAATTAAAACAGGCACAGTAGGAGCAGAAACCCCATCCCCTGCAAGAGTGAAAGCATTTACAGGGTTAGAAAAAACAGGGAAAGAATCCACCTGAAAACGAGCCACGCGTTCTCCACCACTCTTCACAACCCCAACACCATTCGGGAGAACCCCTAGAGCAGGACGTTCCTCTGCTATAGCATCAACCTCCACTCGAGTCTCTGTCAGAGAACTGCCCATCGGTTCCATGCTCGGTTCCGCCTCCAACATAACAACCAGCTCCTCATGCCCCCCAGCTGCACCCATTGGGTCGTTAGTCAACCCAACGGCACCAACTGGATGTGCATTATTATCAAGAACGGCTTTTGCGTTTATCTCCAATACCTCGCCTGCATTCGGTTCCTTGTCAAGAACTGCAATCGGTTCCTCATGCCCCCCGACTGCACCCACTGCACCCACTGCTCCCACCACTCCTGAATTTTCTTCCATCCCATGAACATCAACATGTTCCTCAAGATTCTTCATGCCTTTCTGCCCTTTCACCACTGCCCGTGCCTTGTTCCTTTGAGAGATTTGTTCAGCCCGACATGTACATAAATTGTGTCCCTGCATGCGGCATTTACAGCAGTAGGCAGGAAGTGTTTCATACACCACTTCTTGCTTTCTACTAGTTGATAGCCCTGGGGCTCCAATCCAAAAGTGGCCAAGCGGTTCCTTGGCAGCATCGACTTCAACACAAAGTCTAGCCCCATCGGTTCTAGTAGAGCACCGTGTCGGATTATCCCGACGAATGAAAGTGCCAATCGGGGCCATTAAAATACTTAAGAACGATGCACAATAAAAATTAGGAGGAAGACCGGGGAGGGAAATCCAAACCGGAACTTTCGAAGGCTCCTCAACCTCTGTGAAATCCGGAGTCCACCTGAACGCACGGTAAGGAATATCGTTTATCTCACAAACATCTCTAGATAGTGCCTTAGTGAAATCTGCATCGTTTGCCATCCGAACAAATACATTCCTCGGCCGTCGCATGGAGGAGACCACAGGAGAGGTTGAGAGACCCCATCGGTTATGGATAAACGAACGTACAGCATCAAGGGATGGTCTCTGTTTCAAGAACTTCAAGATAACCGAGTATCGAAAAGGCTCTGCAGAGTTTGAGATTTCCTCACGTGAAAACTGAAAATAAACTTCACCTTCCAGCATCTTATGGGTTCTAAACGGAAGAGAGGTCTCCGGGATAGGCTAAGGGACAGCGGCCACTAGGTCAGCAAAGGAAGGCCGACCGGTGCCACCATCAGCTGCGGCCATGCAGCCCACCGATGGGAACATAGGCAACAAACTGCAACCCTAGTTTCACGTAGAGAGAAAAAAGGGTAAAATTGGAAAAATTCCACTTACAATACGTATTAGGTGGCATGATCTCACACCTTAATTTTCTTCACAAATCCATCTAATGGAACCTCTTTGTGCCAAGTTTCTAGTAATATTCACTATGTGTGGCTAGGATCTTGCCAAGTGTCCAGATAAAACTAATCTAACCTAATTTGGACATTCCACACTGTGATCTTGAAAACACTACACTTAGTATGCTTATTGAGATTACTATTCACTCCAAACTTAGTGCTGAAAAATCCTAAATATTTATATTAACCTACAGTGAAAATCGTTTACCAAAACTCAACCCCGAAGTGCCACTAAAAATAATTTCACAATTTCGAATAGGCATTTCATCCAAAATTATGAAAATGGGTTATTGCGCCATAAAATCCTAAATAATCAACTGAGTCTAGTGGCGCACACCATAATGTATTCTAACACTTCTAACTACCTTAGATAATTAAAATCGCAGTTCTGTCACTATAGTAAGTGATAATACTGACTATGTTGACAAACTAAAACCTATGCGATTAGTCAATTAGTGAAAACTTATAGAGTTTTTACGAGATTCCTAAAGTTTATAGAAATTCTACCATTGAATTCCTAGTGGGCTGTTAGACTTGTGAAATTTCACAATATCTCTCTCTCTCTCTCTCTCTCTCAACCTCACAACGCACAACTGCCACGTAGCTACTGCCTCCTCCGCGCACAACCTCTACTCTCAGCGACTTTGAGATTTTCATCCTAACGCCACACGTTGTATATCCTCCTATAAGCCTACTTTGTTTTACTCAATTGTTATGTTTTTCAGTTTTTTCCAAAGTGCCCTTAAAGCCTTTAAGTTTTGGTGTAGCCTTCCGAGTAGAACTTTCTAGTTTTTACGTGGCTTGTTTCCTTTTTATGTTAAACCCATACAAGACCTTGTGTCAAATAAATATTTTTATAAAGAAAATAAAGGAGTTTTAAAATTATATTGTTTAGTATGAAATTATTTTAACAGTTTGAATGTGTTTTTTTTTTATGTTATTTTGTAACCACTGGTTGTTTGCAATAAAATCAATATAATATTTTTTTAAGAGGGTTGGGTTTTGATTTCTTAAATGTGATGACCCGTTTTTAAGTGTATTTTCACTGAAAGAGTGTTTTTAATTTAAGTAATATATTGGTTCTTTTATTTTAAATTATTGTATTTTAAATTGGTTTTATTTTATTTGATGTGGTATTTAATTTATTTTAGTCGTTTTATGTTTTTAAAATCGTTTTTGGCGGATCAGTTTTTGGTTTCCGGAAGTGAGGATTAGACCTCATTTTCTTTCTCCCTCTTTTCTTTTTCCCTTTTTTCTTTTTCTTTTTCTTTTCTTTCCCTTTTTCCTTTTTCTTTCTTTTTCTTTCTTTCTTTTTCTTTTCTTCTTCTTTCCTCTCCCCTCCCGCGCGTTGCTTCTCTTCCCTCTCCCCGTCCCCGTCCGTTGACCAGCCCTGACCCACTGCCGTCCAGCCGACATGGTCGACACCACCCCTGCCGTTCGGTTCCCCTCCAGCCGGTGCACCACCCCACCGAATCCCACCACCATCTGAGCTGCCAATCACCACCTTGAGCCCTTTCTTTCCGCACGGCTTTTTGCCGATTTCGGCTCCGTCGCTCCACCTCTGACCACCATCTCTTCACAACTTCTTCCTCTACCTCTTGCCGTCCTAA